>NC_135155.1:3030303-3333333 GCF_050948215.1 Halictus rubicundus
GTTTCTACAAGTAATACGTTCTGAAAATTCAGAAGAGTACTTATGCGACTCACTGCACATCATGGTGTCCTTGCAGAAGTTCGCATTCGTGAAATTCTGCGACTATCCGCGATTCGCCGTTCGGAAGACAGCGGATTGGCGAATTTAGCAAAAGCTCCCGAAAGAATGGCCGCACTGCCCCGTGGCCGGGAACAAAAACTCTTTTGATGTCCTTGGAGGAGAAAAAAAATGGAATAATCGTTGGCTCAGCGAGCCCCAGCCCTGCGGTTCACGGCCGATCCTAAGCGCGGACTCATCCTTGGTCCGCAGGATCGTATTTCTAAGTGTTTAAAGCGAGTTTAGAAGCGCTTGTCCAGCGTTGTAGGCTGGACGTTAACGGTAATCGGCGGCCGTAACGACCTCCGCAGTGGGATTTTATCGCCCCACCATGAGTAAAACATTCCGAGCCGGCTCATTTCGTCCAGTGCCTCCTTCCATGTCCTTGCCTTCTTCCCGCTAATGGATCCTGGCCATAGAATCCCCAAAACAATCCGGAGATCGCTTCTTCCAATATTTATATAGTCAGAGATTTTAGTCGAACTTCGTTTTCGTGTGTCGCTCTACGGGATTCTTCAAAAATATTCGGGAAAAATGCTCCCACACTTGTGATTCGAACTTCAGACGACATAAAACAATGACGAAAAATGAAATCGCTACTTCAACTCTTATTTAATTAGGTATTCGAATGCTCTACAATTCTTTGAATAATACTTTTTAATTTCACCGCCACTGGGTTCTAATCGCACATTCGAACAGCAGGTACTGTTTCTTGTTGAAAACTGATTAAAAAATATATTCCTTCAGAGTTGCGGAACACGTAAAACGAATAGAATCGTGACAAGGTTCAAGCCGACAGCGACAATTCCGATATTCAAGCCAGCATTCTTTCTCGGTTGAAACGTTTCACAACGGCGGGACAAAAAGATTCTCAGGTATTTAAAACGCAGCTCCGATTCGCATCGACCGAGCAAGTAGTTGCAACGCAACTGTTCGATATTACGTATCCACGGAGGAATTCGATGTTAATTAAGAGATCGTGCCGCTAGATTTTCTCGAATAAATTAGCCCGCACGATCGAGTTCGCGAACGCTTTTCAACGGGCCGTCAGAGAAGCGGCTTCTCCACACCGATCTGCGGAGTTTCCGAGGTTTCGTCAATGGGGTTCGCTATCGAAAACGGGGAGAGAGAACAACCATTAATCCTCGGGAGAACACTCGCTACCTATCTACCGGCGTTCTCATAAAAAACATCGCTCTTCTGCTCCCCCACCCTCCGACGTCGTTGATTTCTCCTTTGTCTTCTTCTTATTTCCTCCTCCCTTTCTTCTGTAAAGTGCATCGAGGCCCCGAGATCGAGACGCGGAGTTATAATTGCCTACTCGGCGAGTCCGACATTCCACGTGCGTTAAAGTTATCGCGGCTGAATCGCCGCGTACGCCATAATGCTCCTTCTTCTCTCGGCTCTCTTCTCCTTCTCCGTTCACCTTCGACGATCTCTTCTTCTTCGATGCTGCCGTCGTCGTTGCTGCTGCTGCTGCTGCTGTTGGCTGAATCCACTGCAACGACGGAAAGAATCAACCGATATCGAGGAAAGATCTGGCCGCTGCGATTATCGCGTGCTTATTCCTCTGAGCTTCGGTGTCTTCCAGACCAGCGCGCACTCCTCCGAGCTAGAGGAAGCTGAAGTAACAAGTTGCATACCGAGCCGCGAGAAGCCTCGACTTCGAGTCTTCGATGCTACGGTTTCTTTTATCTTGTCAATCCCGAGCTCTTCCAGATCCAATCGGTTTTAGGAGGTCGTTTTCGAGAAGATTGTACAGTGTACAAGAGCTGCTCAACATGCCTATTAGCGGGCAAGGGTGCCCGTCGATGCCCGTGGGCACAGCGGCGGGCAAAGCTACGGGCAAGTCGCTCAGCGGAGTGGGGATAAGCCGTAGCACAGCCGTAGCTGTCCGCGTAACTGTGACAATGCGTGTGACATATACAGTGGCTCACGAAAGTATTCGAACGTTTAGGTTTAGAAATTTTAATGAAGAAAATAAGATGGGCTAAACTAATCTGTATAGAACAATTTGGCATCTATAGTAAGGGGGAAGTCTCAAGATTATGTCAGTAAAAATTGAAAAGGATTCAACAACGTAGGCAGAAGTTATGATATATTTATTAGAAACACGCATAATAAGTGACTCACAAAAGTAGTCGAACGCTACATATATTATTACATTATTTAATGTTAATATTTTGTTGGACCACCTTTAGCAGTAACGATGTGTCTCAATCGACGTTCCATACTATGAACCAATGAGTTTGTAAAAGTACACTCAATGGAATTCCATACTTCTATGACATTTTGTTTCAATACCTCCTTTGAAGTTATTTGATATTTATTTAATCTTTTTCCGATTTCAGCTCATAAATTTTCAATTGGATTTATGTCTGGACTTTGCGGTGGAGTAGTTAACATATGTGGTGTGTTATATATGATCCATTCTTTCACAGTTCCTGCAGTATGCTTGGGATTGTTATCTTGTTGGAAGTGGAAGTCTTCCAATAATCCTAATTTGTGGGCACTTTCTTTAAGGTTGTCCCTTAAAATATTTAAATACTTATATTTATCGAGTATTTCATCAATGAATACCCCGGTGCCACTTGATGCCATGCACCCCCACACCATAACCGATCCACCTGCGTGTTTCACTGTTTGGTGTAAATTTTTAATTTCCAATTCCGTATTTGGTTTTCTCCAAACATAATTTCGACCATCTGAGGCAAAGATGTTAAATTTAGACTCATCCGAAAAGATGACTTTATCCCAGAAAAAATTATCTTTATTGAGATATGCTTTTGCAAAAGCCAGTCTTTTTTTCGATTTACCGCATTAATATACGGCTTTTTTCGTGGTACACTGCCATGAAAATCATTATTTCGTAAGATTCGTCGACATAATTCGGGATGAACTTCTTGATGAAACATATCAGCTACCATATTTATGAGTTTAGGAGCGGATATAGTAGGATCTTTTTTTATTTCGCGAATGATAATTTTCTGTTCTCTTTCAGTTAACTTCTTTCGTCGACCTGATCGAGCGTTGTTCGCAATTGTTCCTTCATTTTTTGATTTTTTAATAATGTAATGTATCGTAGACTTACTTCTGTTTACAATTTCTACAATCTCGTTATATGATTTTCCATCCTTATGCAATCGAAGTATCATTTCTCTTCCACACTTTTGTGTTTCTGACTTTTTAGTCTTCATTTTAACTACTACTGTGCACAGTTCTACGTTGCTGTTACGGAAACAATGCCTTAACATCAACTGAACGTACCAATGTTTTCATTTAGTAGTAATATGTACATTCCTTTCTTAGAAAGGTGAAAACATATGAACAGCGTTACAGCGTTCGAATACTTTTGTGAGTCACTTATTACGCGTGTTTCTAATAAATATATCATAACTTCTGCCTACGCTGTTGAATCCTTTTCAAATTTTACTGACATAATCTGGAGACTTCCCCCGTACTACAGATACCAAATTGTTCTATACAGATTAGTTTAGTACGTCTTATTTTATTCATTAAAATTTGTAAACGTAAGCGTTCGAATACTTTCGTGAGCCATTGTATACATGCGGGTTTGCCCGGGAGGCGTGGCTTCGTGCTCGCCGTTCTGTGTATGCCGAGGGCCAGTGTCGCCAGAAGATGACAGTCCATTAGTGAAAATTAGGCGAGTTATCAGTAGACTGCGGACCTTTGAGCAAAATGAAAATTGCCTGTATCAATAACGAAGTAGTGGAACCAAATAAAAATCTGTTTCCCTCTTAATCCTTAAATGCATGAGTGGGGTCCGCAAAAGACCCCAGTATTGGATTTTGTGTTAACATTTTTAGCCGCGCCATTTGTGAACTGAGAGTTCAGCTATTTGCTTCTGTCAATATTTAGGTTATGTTTAATGTGTTTACAGAAATAAATTGTTGCTGTAATCAAAGTTAGCAAGGAATTAGGTAAGTGGGGTCCTCAATGGACCCCATGTATGCATTCATGTTGCTAATATTTAGTTTACCTATGCACTTAAGGGTTAAATAACTTCAACAAGTGTGAACTGTTTTTATCTTCCTACTGTTCTATGTGTCACCCACTGATTTTCGTCATAAATGCATAAAATCCGCAGTCTAATTATCCAGCTGTTGAAGCGCACACACATTTCTTGGGACACCATGCAGTTTTCTGGATTGTGTCACTTATGTCGCAACGGATACGCTATCAGCAAGGACGTCGCGATCATCGATGAATCACTCGCTCGAATTTCGCCGTAGGGGCCGTCCGATTCTCCGATTCGCCGGTCCGTGTCGCGGAATAAGGGGTCGCCGTGAGGGCAAGACCGGCTCGCCTCTAATTAGAATAATTAACGAAGCTGCCCGACACGGATGATCATCCAGTGTCCATTGCCGCCGGTCGTAATCCGCCGTATCGTTAGTATTTTCATAAGGAGATGCAGCGTACTCCACGACTGGAATCCCGTGGCCGTCGAAAAATCCCTGTTAAAAGGATTCAGCCGGCTCTCTGGCCACGGCGGGATAAACAAACGACGCGAAAACGAGCAAAACGGAGGACGGGAAAGGGAATCGCGGTATCGAGGAGCGGCCAGTGCCGCATTCTGGCGTCGTGTCGCATGCAAATATCCACCGGGAACTGTTCGTTCCAGGTGGCACGCACGAGGGCCGCCCTTTGCCTCCCCGTTCCAGCCTTCCTCTGCCTTTCTTGACAGTCCCGAGCGAAGATAGTCAACTTAAAATATTAACGAACGTCCCCGAGTGGCAGAAATTAGCCGACCTGTCCTCCCAATGACCGACTCCTCGAATACTTTACAGGTTGTTCGACTGACCCCCGAGGGAACTCCAACCACCTGGCGTTGTACGGTGTGTAGAAAAATTATTCAGGATCCATTTCATGTTTTATACAAATTATTTATCTAAATGTAGCTCGTTTAACTGTGCTTAATTTCTGAAATTTGAAAATATGTATAAATCATATGAAAAAGTGTAATTAATCAACATATTATAGCAGCACCTGTGTTCTAGGTAAATGCAATTCTAGGATTTAATTTTTTCTTTTCTAATTTATTAATGAATAGCACCGATATGCGAAAGAGAATGTTGCGAGTAGGTTCGGAAGCCAAGAAAATTCTGTTTAAAATTAGCCAGAAATCTGATTTTTGACAGTACGCACAAAACTGTAATGTTTATTACAAAATTGCGTTTGCCTCGACGACGTTTTCGCAAATCGGGCAGCCTGGATAAAATGTGAAAGCAGATAAGACAAAATTATTTTCAGTAACCGTACGTTCTGTCGCATTGCTGCAACCGCGTTGACACGTATTTAATATTGTTTTCACCCGGCGCGTCCCACACCGTAGAATGTAAACTGTTCAGTTCAGTCTGCTGTATGCATAAATGTGGTTCAAGCCGAATCGACCTCGGTTCATCTGCGTAAAAATTCCATTTGTACGCGACTTCCCCCTGCTGATAAACGGCAGATTCGAATCTATCATATGCAAATCGCCACACTGGGTCACCTTTTCCCCGTATCTGCTGCTTTATTTGAAAAACTCGCTACCGTAAACAGTTCCCTCTTCTGCCGACTATACTGTGCATCGCAGTGTATCGTGGTGGAAACGTTCGACTTTAGATAGCGTTAGAAACGTTCCTCGTTCTACTTCAAAATCTGTTACTAGCCTATTATTATTCCCACCCTTGAAGAGTATTTCATAGCCTTATGAATTACTATTATGAAAACTATTACAAACATAAAGATGTCTACCTTTGAACCACTTACGAGTAGACTGTGGATCTTTATGCTAAATAAACATTTTCTCTACCGATTTTAAGAAACAGGAGCCAAATAAAAATATGTCCCTTCCTTTAAAAATGTTGCATAGTTGAAAATAATATACCGACGCGCTTAAATGTTTGTAATTTCTTCACTGTTTTAAATTTCACCTAGAAATGCATAAACTCTACTTATAAGATTTGCCAAAGTCTATCGAAATAATTCTAGGATCAGAATATCATAGCGAGCCGATGGATCCAATAATCGAATTTCAGTGAATAAGAAAAACAATGCAAGACGCGCGCGAAGGCTGCTGCGAGACACGAGTCATTACGAGCAAATAAACCGCAAAGATCGCAAGATCGAGAAGCACAACCGTGGTGCACGTTCGATCATGATAGGTCTCCCCGCCGTTAAGAATCCGCCGCGAGTCGTGTATCAGCCAGATACGATATCGCATGACTCAGCCATTGTTATCCTGAAAAGTAAAGATTGTCTTGACCTGCCATCGCCGGTCACCGCTGACCTTGAAGCATCGAGACATAAAGTCCACCCTGTGGCTAAACGGTCGCACTACCTCTTAAGAGCTCGTTGCTCGTGACCGAAGCTTTTTTATCCCTTAATCATTGCGGTTGATCCCACCGATAGATAATCGATCGGGTATTGTCGAATCGATGACTTGGTGAAAATTTCTTCATAGACGCCCGGCTGCTTAATCTCAATTTGCTGTAATATCGGTTTCTGCGGCAGTGTTCTCACTTTGTCCATAACTTTTAAGAAGTTTTTTACTAAATTTGAAAATCAATTTTTACTACAATCTATTTAAGTAAACTAAATTTTATTAAGATCTGCATGGTGTGGAAATGTTACAAAAATTATTTGTCTCTTGTATTCTTCTTCTCAATTTGTATTCTTGTATTATTGAACAAGTTGTTTGAATTTTGTAGATTCTGCTTAATTAATTTCTGTAGATTCCGCTCAATTATACGCTGGCAAAACATATTTAATGTAAAAAAGCAACGGCAGCTGGGTTGTTGCGCGATGAGGTAACGCAAAGCATGCCCGACTATCGATAGGCTGCCACTAGGTCACGTAACACGCCTATTCCGCATTATGCACGTACACAGATCCAGTTATTTATGCACTCCCCTGTACGTACAAGCTATCAGAAAACTGTTCGCATTATACCTGCAAAGCCCTAAGGCGATGTGCACCAACATACGCTCTACAGCTTGTCACTTCGGTTAGCGACAGCATTTCGATCAGTCTAACTCTCGAACCAGCATGACAATAATAATAATAACTGTGTTTCATAATCGCGTTTCGATCACTATTGCGTCACCGTTCGCGAAGTATTATTCGCTTTTAACGAACAACTCCGGTAAATATGTATTCAATATTGTACCGGTCTGTACAAGTTTTTGAATGCTAAAATCTCTAATTGGAAAATGGTCTGTTCCATTGTTAGTGCAATCTTTCAGCTACGATTTAAGCGTTCTACAGTTAAAAAATTCCTACGGAAACATATTGTAACAAACTCGAAAGGGAGCATCTGAAACCATTTTTTTAAAGCCTGATAAGTTTTCTCGATCATTTGAAAAGACTGAATTTCCTACGAATTGAAACAAGCCCTTTCGCAGGCATATTTCTAAAGACGCGTGCTTAAAGAAAATGTAAGAAAAGTAAGATCGATTGTTTGAAAGTTCCCGACCAGAAGACGCAATTGAACTGTGAGAAGATCCGGTAGCAATCGCGGAAGGCTCCCTCTTGCGGAACAATAGCAATCCGGATCACCCGGTATATCAGCAGCGGCTCGTGATCGTCTTGGGCAGCCTTGGGTCCGCGGTTATGATGTTCTTGTTATTAATTTGTTTTGCGCGCTACCCGCAACACGTCGTGCGGAAACCAGTTTCTCAAGACGTATAGGATTACCGCGCGGCACGACGTGAAGAACCCACCGACAGCTTTCGGACGACTAACGCTACCACGACGAAAGCTCCTCGGCTCTTAAAACCGCCACGGAAACTTCGCTTATCGCGGCCGATCTCCCAACCAGTTTTTCGAATTTTCGACTCGACCGTCGCGTCCTCCGTTTCGACCAAAACCGGCACGGGACGTTTATGAATTGTAGCGGACAATTAACACGCCGAGGGCGCGCTGTTCTTCTTCGAACTGCTAACCGGAGGAATATCAAATTTTAATATCGAATTTCTACCGTTCAAATTTCAACTCTGATATCCCCTCAAGATACACGGATGGCTCCGCCAGGAGGCCGAAAGATAGTGATTGCAGGGAATTTTTTTCTCGAAAACTGTGAGACTTCATAAACAAATCGTTTTTGAGTTCAAGAGTGTTTATTACGGGGAGCACGCCATAGTTGTCCTGTCCAAAAATATTTATCGATCACAAAGTTAAGGGCGACCTCCCAAAGGGCCTGTCCTCAGAATTTCATTTAAGCATTAACCTCGGTTATTTTTCAGCTTTGTGAACGAATGTCACCATCGTAGCAGTACCAAGCAACCTCTGTTCGTTAATGTAATTTATGCGACACAATAGAAAAAGATCGCCGCCGCAAAGGGTCAAGTGGAACAGCACGAAATTAATAATAAATTGATATACACCGCGACAAAGTCCGAAAACAACGACTGCTCTTATTCAAAGGAACAAGTTACTTGCGACAGTGACGAATCAACGTTTCCCACGTAATACCTATTCAGTTATGCATAAAATCGTGCCACGAAAAATCTCGGCGTTCACGGAGTTCACATTTTGGTGGCAGAATGACGCATGACGGATCCTCGCGACGAGAAGAACGGTGTCGGCCCGACGACGACGACGTTTGAAATAATAACGAAATCCCGGCATAAACCAGAACGAAACGGGAGGAGAGTCGAACGTGAAAGTCGCCTCTCAACTCGAAAAGCTGTCGGGATCGAGATCCTGGAGAGATATATCTCGCGCGTCCGTGGACAGCTGTGAACGTTTCGACGCGGTTCCTATTTACAATAGGATATATGGAGCAGAGGGCAGGGAGGAGAACACGCGGCTATGAAAGAAATGGCTGTCAGCTTTGTCAGTGGCCACTACCGTTATCTCTTCTCTAGTCTCTCTACCTGTTCTTGTCCTGGGGCCTCCGCGTACAATGCGTCGCGGGTCGCGGCAGCGTATAGTATAGTATAGCACAGTACAGTACAGTACAGTATGTTATAGGCGAACGAGAGCGACAAAGAAATTGTTTCGACGTTAAGGAAAACAGGGGACCGAAAGCAGACAGACGACCGGTGACGGTAGAAAGTCTGTCACCGCGCCGGAGACGGGGACAGAAGTTTTGACGCGGGGAACGTGCGCGCTTTGATTCCCCTTGGAACAGGAGGAAGAAACTGTTTGCCGGCCATTATGTAAAACGACGCGCCGTTGGACGCTAATAGAATCCGTGTTGAATCCAATTGTGCAGAACGTTCTTGCCACGGGGAATTTTTACCGTCCGACGAAGGGTGGTTACGCAAGAGGGTGGCTTTTTACGCGGACCGGTTCGCGAGTGGCCGATGTCCAATGGCAACATTCGGAAACTGTACGAGAGGATAATAAAGCTGTTTCTTCGTGGCCTACTCCTGTGCAGCGAGATTAATATACCTACATCGTCGTGAATGTCTACTAAAATTCAATTTCTTTCCAGATTTTCGAATCGCGCGACCCGAGTTGACAGTATCGATTTTACTCGCGAAATTATTATCAACCAGTCCTTCACAGGCAATAAAACAGTCTGCTTGTGCTCTACAACAATATATCGAAATTAATAGTAGACATCGTATCTTTCGAGCATCTGCCAAGATCAACCCCTTGCACTACTATTTATTTTGTGATTACAACGATTAGTAGAAAAAAAAAACAAAGTTTATATTTATTGTATGCCTATGTCTTTTCCAAAGGATATATGTCAACTACAACAAAATACAATTTTATTTCGGCTTGAAGGAAATTAATAACATACATATTTATTGGACTCTGTTCGGAATCTTCATCGCGAGTCTGACTCGATATTGTAGGGCAACGGGTTAATTTTCTTAGCAGAAATTTTTTTATCGTAATTACTTCTCGTTTCTACAAAAGGTTTTTGCCCCGTGAAATGATCGCTGTGCGAAAAAAAGTGTTAATGCGAAAGGGTAGTTTTTTGCGGCGGCCGCCGGTTGTCGAGTGGCAAGAAACTCCGCCTGGTTTGTTTTGGAAATTTATAATTGGATTATGATGCTTCGACACGCGAAACGTGATAATCAATGCTATTCTTACTGTTATTTAATCCCAAGCTTGCCGAGCTTTAAAATTGGTACGTGTGCCTTGTAAAAAAGACAAGATTGAATTTATTACATTTCAAGCGATTTTCGCTTAACACTTTGACTGCCAAACTAGAAACCTAAAAAATTCCATAGAATCAAAGTAAGTTATTTCACGAAATAAAAATTGAAAAAAATTAAATGTATGATATTGAGCAGTCCTCCAACTTTCTTGCATTTTATAGAACCCAATCAAATTTGGTACAATTAATATATTAACGTAAAAATTCATTTTAAAACCTGGACAAATAATTCCGTCACTCACATATGGGTGACATGGCAGTCAACGTGTTAATATGGTCCGTATTTGCACAGACATTTTCCATGAAATCAAACTTGTATTTTCTATAATTGTATCATAAAAAGTGTAAAAGCGTTAGTCGTAGGTTTTCCCGTAGAACAAATAAAAATGCTTGAAAGGTTTCCTTGAAAACCACGAATGTGTAGAAAAATATCCTGAACCCAACAAAACACCGACGCTTGCTCCAAAACACGTCCGAATATCTGTCCAAGGTATCGTCGGTCAGTCGGCGTCCGAGGAACTGTGCTCATTACATAAATTCATCTCTGCCAGGGGAATTACGCGTTTCAATCAACTTTTTTACGGCGTAAGAAGGATTTTTACGACGTCGGTCCGCGAGCGATCCAAAGGATCAACGTCGGGGTAGCAGCGGTTGCCGGATTCCGTCGATCGCGGCCGAGTCCGGGGAGCGTAGACAATGAAATTTCATTGTAGGAGCAGGCGAGGAGGACTGGCCAAGTGCCAGTACTTGTGTCAAGGAATGCGTTCAACGGGGGGTCAGTGATCGGGGGCCGGAGGGCCCCGAAGACGATCCTCTAGCCGAAGACGAGCCGGTCGCGATCGCCGATCCGCACGGAGGATCCACTCGAGGAGGCGATTATAAGGAACGGGGCGCGCGTCCCGTTCGCAAAAACCTTAAAAGGTTTAAAGACTACAAATTCAGGCCGTGATACACGAGGTAAGGGGCCGGTCTTGAGCCATTATTTATGAATTTGGTGCGCCGAAAAAGGCTGCCCCGGAGCCCGAGATCAGGCTCCGGAGGAAACGCCGCGCCCGGGAGCAGATACGGAGAGAGAGCACGAGAGTACTCTCTCGGGCGCGCGTTCTCCCGGGCCCCGAAGAGACCACGGATTTCAAATCGATCCGCAAACCGGATAAAATATTTTATGGAGAACGTGCTTTAATGGCCCTTACGATCGAAGGGTCTGCGGCGCGTCCGCATTGATTTGTGGTTACCGAGGACGACAGACCTTATCGATTGCCTCCGTGTCCCTCGTCAGCCCGATCCGTTTCGAGAGATTGCGATATCGCGGGGCCCGCTTGTCTTCGCGCTCCGCAACCCGGCCAACTCGCGAAATTTCTGAATTTCATTCAACCAGGTAGAACACCAACGTCGGCCGTCCCTTTGAGCCGCGGACAATCTACAGGAATTTGTAAACGAGCGTTTCTTTGTGCGTAGGTATGTACAACGCGGTGGACGCTACAGTCAAATTGAAAACTCGAGATTTATGGATACCGAACCTCGCGCTGGCCGTAATATATTTCAATATAGAGTGCTTTGTACATTTTTCTCGTTTTCTCTACAGCCATTTATTCGTAACATTATTTACTTGTTTCATGTATTTTCTTAGTTTGTGTAATTTAGATATATCTTGCTTCATTTGTTTGACTTATTTCATTCAAGCTTTTTACTCGACTGTTTTTATTACATTCGTTTTATCCACCTTTTCGATTTTCACCCCTTTCAGACCAACTGTCCATCGTATACGATGCAGTTCATTAAGTGAAATAATAAATTGAAATATTTCAACATTCGAATAGAAATGACTTTAATCTGCCATATATGGGACAATTGGTTCCCAGCAAACTTTGCATGAATTATTACTGATGATTTTAAAACTTAATTATATTTATAATGAAAATTCCATAAAATTCTGACTGAATCAATTTCAGGTCTAAATGGTTAACCCTGTGTGAATGGTTAAGATAGCATCGTAATACATAGTCAGTAGCTTGCAAACCAAGTCCACTTCATAGCCACGAGGCTGAAATAAATATATTATTATTATTATTATTATTAGAACATATAAGAAACACAGATAATTTCACAAACATACCATGCAATCATGACATTATCGATGAATGTATTGGTGCAAGAGTCAATGTCGAGTCTGGTTCATAGGACTCAAAGGATTAACATCGAGCCGTCTCGGAACGTACAGAACGAAGAAGGCATAGAAAGAGGTTCCGAAAAAGAAGATGGAAATCAGTATCCCGATAAATCTTCCAGGGAAGATCCGCAGCTGTTGATCACCAAAGACACCAAATACGGTGAAGCCAGAGGTGGTAGCCTATCCCCTCCCCCACCCCTCCCGGTAAAGCAATCGTGTCAACGAGACGAAGACAGTGATTAAACAAAGTATCCGTCGAATGACCGAGTTCGAGTCAGGCCATTATTTAGGCGACGTAGCGCGCCGAGGATTTAAGCGGAAGCCGTCCTCGTGCCGTTTCGATATCACATTGTCCATGACGATAGTAGTTTATGGGACACTCTCGAGGCGGATGATATTACGCCACCGTAACGCCACGGGCTCTCGATTTAATTTAAGGTGCACCGTAACGTTCCTCCGCCTTTTTACGTGGGCGTCGGCCGCGCGTGCTGCCCGTTACTACGATCGGTGGGGTGTTGCCGTTGTCGGTAGACCTAACCCGGACTTTCAAGAAATCCTTCCACATCGCTGGCTCCGAACGACGCAGCGTTCGAAAACCGTGGCCGTCCGACCACGAGAAACTCGATATTTTTACCTTTTTTGTTTTTTTGTTTTTTTGTTTTAGCAGAGAGAACACGCTTTTTTACAGTTTCTTCATCCGGGCCGCGGTGAAAATTTGGAACCGGAAGTTAGAACACGTGCAACGCGTTCGGATATACAATTTTTCATCTCGAATCTCAAGTCCAAATGGAACGACGCTTAATTTATTAGTGACGGACGCGGATACCTTCTCTCCCCACTGTCCTGTCAATTATCTTCCGCGTCCTTAAGCGCTAGGAGAGAAAGCCTATGTAAATTAAGACGGTCTACTTGCGTCGAGGAATTGATTTCACGAATTTACTGCGACGACCAGCACTTGGCCGTGTTGGTGCTCACTGTAGGCAAAGCGTCGTTTCAGATTTATAATACGAGGTGGATAATTTAATGACAATTTCTGTATTTGGCAAATATGTTCTTGAATATACGTACAATTGGTTATTATAATACTGTTTGGGATCTGGTGAAAATTTTATTAGAATTCATATTGCTGGTAATTTACACAAAAACCTTCAAAACCGTTCTGTTTGTAATCAATAACGTGTAATTAACAGGGGCTCTTCATAAATCGCGCAGGGCAAACGATTCTTTACGATCGCGAGAGGACGTTTACGGAGAAAACGGTCGGTGCCGGGCCGAGTCTATCCATCGAGGGTTCTTCTGGTTCTACAGACGCGTATCCTGTGTACCGTTCGGCGCGGACAAGCCTCGCCGCCGATCTACGACGACGCGTACCGGTTCACGGTGCCCGTGTATCGGCTACCGGTCCATATTAATTGCTTTCATAATTCAGGCCGGAGCACACGTAATACAACGGCCGTGTTGCCGTCGCCACTTGCCGCGTCGGAGTTTACAACGGCTTCGAGGGCCCCCGATCCAGTAACGCTTCCCCGTCGACGTCCCCCTCCCTTCCCTTCCCTTCCCTCCTCAACCCCCTATCAGCGTTTTAAAGGCATCGCGATCGTTTCGTGCGATCGCACGCGAGCATCCCGCTCAATTAATAAATAACGGGCCCGCGATCATTAATTCCGACTTTTCGGAAGTCGGAACGGGGTACTCTACCGCGCGCCCGCAATTAGTAGCGAACCCGCGGCCCGATAAATTAACGTACTTACAGCGAAAGCCGAGGGGACCAGCGAGGAGAGAGATAATTGATCGGAGGATGTTCGACCGTGTTGTCGAGATCCAAGGGACCGGCCTTCCTTTCTCCTCTCCTCTCCTCTCCTCTCCTCTCCTCCTTCGAGGAGGAGGTTTCCCTGGGGGAAACGACGACGGACGTAGGGGGCCAGACGATTCGTCGACGAGAAACGGACGCAGATCATATCTGGATCGGAATGAATTTCGCATCTAGCTCGTTAGCCCGCGGTCCCATCGAGGACGACCGTCCCCGAGGTCGATGGACCGTCCACGATCCTCCTGTGGCCTCTAACGGAGACTTATTATTCCACCGAGATCGAGACCGGAACGGTAAAATATCGATGATCCTCGATTTCGCCGCGTTCCTCGAAACCGTTCGTCGCTTTCCTCGATTTTTCTTTCTTTTTTTTTTTTTAATTATTTAAGCATTCCAGATCTCTGTCGAGATCTATTTCTGCTGCACTCAGACAATTTACAGTATACATATTCATACATACACAGTCCACACTAAATTAAATCAAATTCGCAGATTACATTTTTTCAAGAACTTAAAAATAAGAAGACAAGCCCCAATATTGGGTCGGGCAACCAACATTTCCAAGCTTAAGGGCAACTGAAGGTTAATTTCACGCAACTGCTCAATTAGCCCAGATCGCTGTAAATCGAAGAGGCTACATTGCCAAACAATATGATTAATGTCCTGACTACTATGTCCGCTGTCGCATTTCGGGTCACTAACAATTCCTACACGAAATAGGGACGCATTAAGACTATAATGATCGGCTCTGCACCGATTAATAGTTACAATAAATTCTCGTGGGAGCCGTTCGTGTTTAAACCATGGCTTAGACCTTCCAGTATAATATTGGTTGAAAAATATTTTCCCCTTCGTCAAGCCTTGCTCTTTTATAGTCTTTTTGGTTTGCATATGTGCATTTCTCTCGAACTCCTCATACAAGTCAGTAAATGGGGTTGGTAATGTTGAGGCACTGCAGGTTTCTGTGGCTGATTTAGCTAGACTGTCCGCAAGTTCATCACCTTGAATACCCTTATGGGAGGGGATCCAATAAAATTTAATGCCATTGCTGTTGTGATTGTTTTTTAACAAAATATTATATTTCCTTTTTATCTCGAGTATGATACTGTTTGTTTTGATTCTCACTTTCCAGCTAATGAGGCTTTGTAAGGCACTTAGTGAGTCAGAAAAAATTGCGATTTTACGATCTATATTTTTAACAGCAATATCTAAACAATCATTTAAAGCGATACATTCCGCAGTGAAAACAGAAGCCCTGTTGCTCAGATTTCTCTTAATTTCCACATTAATTTCAGAACAAATACAAGCCGTGCCCACAAACTCTCTGTCAGACATTTTACTTCCATCAGTATATATTGCTGTGGCACTGTTCTTTGACAGCTCTTCTTTCAGCTCAGCATTCGGACAACTTACGTTGGCCAATCCATTGCCAAATTCTACGTTTATTGGGATTGATGTCATTATAGTTTTAAAATCATGACTAAACACATTAAAGTAATCATGCGTGATACCTCACTCTGTGATACCTTGTTATAGATTTGAAGGTTGACGAGTTCTTATTTGATAGTATTTTACTTAAATAGCAATAATATAAGTGCTTCAAACGTTCTTGAATCAATGGTAGACCTGACTCAGCCAGCAAAATGTTTGTGGGTGTAGAAATTCTGTAACCCAGAGCCTTTCTTATTGCGCTGAATTGAATTTTTTCCAGTTTTTCAATTGCGTTTTTAAAGAGTAATGAGGACCTCAGGATGAGAGCCCCACCACGTCCCGCAAAGGAATTTAACAATGTTTAGAGCTCTTGTACATCTTTTTTGTATATTGTTTATATGTAGGTCAAATGGCGTTTTGTAATCAAATATAACACAAAAAAAAAAACAGGCTGATTCACTAGACTTAATTACGGTTTCTCCAATCTTCCCCCGATTTAATATTTAGTCATTATCGTGTCGTTCGGATCTGGTGTATTGGTTCGGATAACTTGAAACGAAGGTAAGCCTTTCATTTGTACTCCTGTCGTTTGTTAAAGAATTATTAGTTGTAATTACAGGCAAAATTGACAGTTTGAAAATTACAAGCAAAAGTACAAGTTTCAAGAATACAAGAATTAAATAAATTCTTTAATTGATTCCTGTGCTAAAAAAAAAATAAACCTAAATGGTTCATGTTGCTTTGAGAAGGAGTTAATTTCGACGAAAATGAAGCAATCTATGTCTCAATTCAAGACGCAGGTTCAGAATGGAGGGAACAAGACACGTCTCAAAACTGGCGGATAACTTGAAACGAAGGTAACCCTTTCATTTGTACTCCTGTCGTTTGCTAAAGAATTATTAGTTGTAATTTTAGGCAAAATTGACGGTTTGAAAATTACAAGCAAAAGTACAAGTTTCAAGAATACAAGAATTAAATAAATTCTTTAATGGATTCCTGTGCCAAAAAAAAAAGAAATAAACCTAAATGGTTCATGTTGCTTTGAGAAGGAGTTAATTTCGACGAAAATGAAGCAATCTATGTGTCAATTCAAGACGCAGGTTCAAAATGGAGGGAACAAGACACGTCTCAAAACTGTCGAGATTGTTCCACAGCTATCTTTAGGGTTGGCTTGGAGGTGTCTGCCAAATATTAGCACAGCCGGTGCAGCTGGTCCGTATTGGAACCACCAGTGTCTTTCCCCTTTGATTGATCATTCTGCTCCTAACAGGTTGAAAAAGTAACTTGTCATCCACTTGACGCACCACGCTGAAGAAGGTAATTTCGTGTGACAATGCAATTCGACGGAGACGGCCCTAGGGAAAGGTAAACAGCTTAACCAAAGTCTCATTGATAACGACGCACCAAACGAAGAAGCAGATTAGATAAATTTCGTGACATATTTAACTTGCGTGCCCTGCCGAGTAAATATCTCGATGCAGTCACAGAAATATTGTACCTACACGTATTTTTTATGGGAATATAAATACATTTTTCGTACATCAAATATGGACACACTCGTCGTTCATTTGTGTTACCTAATGTAAAAATTCTTTTTTCCAAAAATCGAATAACAAACGTAGGACTATTGCTTGTGATAAAGAAAAAGGAAGGAATTCCATAAGGGACATGCCCTAAAACGAGTTTCTCGATTCAGTTACAAAAAGTCTGGAACGTTCTCGTCTGTGTACGTTGTTTGAACAAGTGCCACGCTACGCAACCATTTTCACATTAAAGTAGTTCATTTGAAATTTTCCACGACAAAATCAGCATTCATTAATACTCTGACTACCTCGTTAGTCGCATAAGCTTGACACTATTTTTTACCAGAAGATGCAAGAAGATTACCGACTGCCGTAATAAATCGTGTCTTTTTCGATTTAGCGCGATTAACGTGTTAACAGCCGGCACAGAAAAGTCGTGGAAAAATTGGCTCGCAATTAGACACGTCATGATTTTATGAAAACGCGAACACAGTGACCCCGTTATCTAATTGTTTTAGAGGATGGCGGGCGGCGGAATGATTAATAACGAGTAATTAAATTCAATTACCCGTTCCTCGGTCAAAGTAATCGCTTGTCGTGCAAATGTTCATTCATCATCGTCGTAATCACTGCAGACAAGATGCTTACATTAGAATGCGTTTGTTTCGCGTCGGACAAGAAAAATTGACGCATGCCCGCCGCTCAGATTCGACCTGACGGAAACATAATCCCTCGCGTACCGAGGCATAATTAATCGATGAGCTGCAACGTCGATAGAAATCGCGATCAAGACCCACGGAGGATTTCACGTGGGGGAATTTCGAAAGAGACCGGTCCCGTTAGGAGGCATTCATTTGCCGGTGAAATTGATTATAGTTGGGAAATCCTCATCGCCGCGGCGTCAATCAACCGGGCCGGTATTTTACCGTCGTTTCGAACCCACGCGTAATCGTCCCCTTTCCTGTCACAGATTAAAATGTTCCTGACGATGTTATGCGCGTTTAAAGTTGAGCGATTTTAATCGTTTTCGACAGATAGGGCTGCCGCTATACATACAGGTGTGTGCTCGGCATTAATAAATTTCGAACCTGTCATTTTGACGGGTCCCGAAAATCTAGCGTTAGTCTTACTCTTTGAATAATTATTCATTCCAAGTCAAATGTTAAGGGTACTTTGTGCTTTTATAAGATTGTGAAATTTGTTCTTTTTATAATTTTTTGTGCGGATTTCCTAGGAGCTGATTTCCGATAAATCGCAATGGCGTCTGCATTTGATTGAGACGTCAACCTTGCGACCTCCTAGCCGACGTAACCATCGGAAAAGATGTGGTAACGAACCCCTCTGTCGCGAAACCACCATGACGGGCGTGGTTCATTGAGCTCAAACAATCGGCTCTCGGCCTCTAAACGTTCTCCCCAATCGCGCGTGCAATGGCGCACGGTTATGATCGCGGTCTCGATGCACGTTGCACCGCTAAACACGGAAGTTGTGCAAGTACAATTTAATGGAAAGGCTACCAGCCGATGACGGAGGAAAGTGCACGGTAATTAGCCAGTGAAACCGGACACTTGATCGATCGATCATTTCTGCCCGAGTGATAGAGCATCGCGGCTCGATCATGGGCGAACAAGAAGCAACGAGAGTTCAAGCGGAATTGGGTTCGGAGAAGCCTGCGAACGGCTGCGCGCACCATATGCGCCGGAAAAGTGCAACAAAATCGTCTACACAATGCCCTAACTGCAATTTCTACGACGAAAATAGGCGAGATTTAAAACAGTAAAAAGATACAGTATTCCTATCTTACTGAAGTTATTAAAGAAAGAAAGACATTAAAAAATTTCGCAAAATCTTCATTTCGATATTTTTAACAAATACGAAATGATGATATACCGTTCTTCATGACTGTTTTTCATTTATTTTTACGATCCCAGGTATTTCATAAATGCAAAAACAATCACAATGTACAGCACACGTGGGTGTTTCTTTAGACGATATTGTTTCTTATACTATGTTTTATTTAGTTTTACATTGCTTCTAACAAGTTTTAGAAAGAGGGATTAGACTCCTGGGAATGAATTCTCATTAAGGAACAGTTTCATATTTGGTTCCTTTTGTCAGCAGTCGATTTTTTCCAATTCCATCGGGTCGATACTTTTTGCTCGAATCATGATATTCAAGATGTTCGAGCCGACCAACACGTGCTCAGAAACTGACTCCCCAGGGGTTAATTACCCCAATATATTTGCTACCGATAATGACGCTGCACCACGACGGTGATGGTTGATTAAAATTGATTTCGAGCCGGTTTCCTGATTCCCTAATGTCTGTCTCGCGCCCTGTAATTTGCACGATGCATCGAAGTACCTGGCAACTGGCTTCTGGTTCTGAGCGTTGTTTTCGGTGCAGCTGCACTGTATGCTGTACCTTGGCTACGGTCTCTGGATTTTAGAAAAAATTCCATTCGATTACGATTGCAGGTCAAATCTCATCATAAATATGCGAAACGTACGAAAATTGCAAGTTGTTGGGAAAATAGTCTATCATTTCTTGTAGGAACACGCTTCCTGTGTTATAACAGCTGATAAATTAATCGCTAGATTTCCACGTAGAATAATATAAAATGCATCGTTTACGTGCTTTTCGTAGCTTCACTTGCGAAAACGTGATCTGAAGAATAAATACAGTTGAACCTCGATTATCCAAACTACTCAGAAGAACATAAATGTTCGGATAATAGAACAGTTACTTGGTTATTCCGACGAACGGAATCTTTACTGATTTAGAAAAGAAATCATGTTGTGTATGGATCGCCTTGCATCGTGTTCGTATAATAGAAAATTCGTGTAATATAGTTTTAAACATGGGCCGAATGTCACCGTTCACAAGGTTACAAGAAAGTTGATCCAATTTTACGGAAAAATCGCTAGAACCAGCGCGCGTAAGCGGACTAGTTTAAAAACCAACGGAAATCAAAGGACAAAATTCGAAATTACCATAAGCATCCGGGCCTCCGATCGTTATGCTCGCGCGGGTATCGGTAGGAACTCCGGTGAAATCGTAGTTTTTCGCGTGTCTCGGAAATTTCTGAAACGCCTGCGATTCTTGCATTTGGTTAGGAGCCTGGGCGGCCGTGCTAAGAATAATACATTAATGCGATTTACAGACGGTGGGGCCCTTAAGGCCCAAATTCGGCCGTAATGCCGCTGTTTGGAGTTTAAAGATCACCGGGTCCGTTCTCCTGGAAACACATGGAAACATTCACTGGACACGAAGGAAGAACGGAGGAAAGGGTCGTGACATGGCCGATCCCGTGCGGCGATATGCTCGCAGCGCTTTCGGCGGCTCGCTAAATTTGGTAAGACGACTTGCTAATCGCGAGCGATACCTCCTGCACGCCGGTTTTCAGGTAGCCTAATTTGCGTCGTATACCTAGCCCCGTCTCCTTCGATCCTTCTCTCCCCGCCTCCCCCGCCCCTGTCTCTCTTTCTCGCTCTCTTTCGCCGATCGACCGTCTAAATGGATTACACGAACTGAAGGCTCGTCCGTTTTTGGACGATCGATCCGCGCGACTCGTAATGGATGTGTAACCATAGATTAGTGGTGATGTACGGCTACCGAGTGAAATATTTGTATTTCTTCTTGAAGCCGACCCATTTGATCCGGCCAATGGCCCGATGCAATTCGTATTTCATTATCGATGACAGATAGTGATTAGGTGCGCTTGAGCGCTTTTTAACGCGAGCGATTTCCAAAGTGGACCATGTAAGATGGACGTTCAGCGGACCGACGGATTTAATATAATTCGGTCGAGTTTTTATCGTGTTTGTTACTCGGTAGATATTTTGGTGGAACATTCTATGTGGAGTCTTTCATAAAGTTGAGAAACTTTTGCGACAGTAAGTTAAAGAAAATGGACATTTTGCCGATTACTTGCCTACTATCTAAACAATATTGCAAAATAAAGTAGCTGCAAACAGTAGCCTCAGAAATTTCACAAAAATTTAATAAGTGGTACACTCTTCCTATACTATTTTCTTATTGCTCCTTGATACAGATAGTTGTTACTTAAAAATTCTTGACCATTTTGTAAGTGCATTCGTGGGTCAATACAATTTTCAATTATCTCTCTGTAATGTCTGAAATAAAACTCGGAATCTAATCACGTTGAGCCATTCAGTAGCCAACATTTCCTTGTTTAAATTGATTAACTCCTGCGTCCGAGTTCATTTGATCCATTTCGATAGCTTCATCTAATTTCTGACAGTTAAATTAAGGTATTAGTTATTTATGGGTTGGAAAGCAATCTATATATGTACTTCTAATAAGCGAAGCGAAGGGTGGAATCATTACTAGCCGCGGAGTTTAATAAAGTGCATGATCGGCTCGTTATTGGTTCAGTCGACTAATGTTATCAACTTCTTGACACATGAACGAGGAATTTTTTCTCGATCGTTTCCTGACTGAATGAATTATGCGAATCCTCCGTGGTGGTTGAGGGATTTTATTCGGTGCTCCTTTCAGCTGCATCAGCATATTAACCCTTTGCACTCGAGTGGTGACTCTGAAGCACCACTAGAAATGGTTGTGGCATTATTTCAAAGAAATTACAAATAATATTACAATGTATTTGTTACTTTACAAAATTTGTATTTAACAGATCACTAAACATTTAAATATTATATGTGGAAATCGGATCAGTTTCGTATGAATAAAATGAAAATATTCTAAGACGGAAGAAAAATTTAGTTTTAGAATGAAAATAGCGCCGAGTGCAAAGGGTTAATAATATAATTATTGTTCGTGACATGCTTGTAGTTTGTTACAGATTCGGTTGACGCATAAAAAAGCCATAGGGTAAAACTATACAATACGCCCCGGTTAACAAAACGCCTCACCATTGTATTACGCATATAAGTAAGGATACGCCGTTGCAAACGACACGTTCGAACCTACCTCAGTCGCCCACAGACGCTGCTAAGGTATATGCGTAATTATTACATTTCATCGAAAAATATTCAAAACGTTCGAATTTCGGCTTCTGACCAATTTGCGGTGAGTACTAAACAAATTCAGCTTTATAAGTCACTATTTCTTGTATGATAAATTAACGTATATGTTTCAAAAGTAGAAAAACTAACCTCTTTAAATCGATGTTACCCACGCCTCTTGTCAATGATTTATTGCCAAATTTACGCCGAGGCGTTTTGTATCCAAGAATTTACAAAACGGCCCAATCGTTATTGGATAATACGCACCACCTTCAAAATCATACTGTTTATGTATTATGACGCATTTTTTTTCTTAATTGTTAATAGAAATGCCGCGTAAATATGTAAGGACTACATTAAGGGCATCATGGTCTGAGAAAGATCTCAATGAGGCAATGGAGAAGGTAAAAACCAAACAAATGGGAGTTAACGAAGCTTCTAGAGTGTTCAGTATACCTTCAAGGACTCTAAGAAGGCATATTAGTACAGGAAAATCGAAAGTTCCTTTACGTCGTTCAATAGTTCTTAGCACAGAACATGCTAAACAGAACACTGTTCTTTAGAACATACTAAAGATTTAGCCAAGAATCAACATCCTGAAAAGAAACCAAAGACAAAAAGAAGTAAGAATAGAACATCTTCTTCTGAAAGTAGCAATGAGATAGAAGTGAATAAGGATACTTCAGAAGAAGAAATTTCCGATGAAGACACTAATAAGTGCGTAGAGTGTACGGAATACTATTATTGTACTAAATCAACAGAAGACTGGATACAATGTACATCATATTTAGCTTGGTTACACGAGTCCTGTACAATGTACAATCCTTTTTGCAATCGTTGTGGTCGAAAAGCCAAAAGAGTTGTCCTTAATAAGAAATAATATAATTTCATTAGATATTACTCTATTTTTGTTCGTAACTATAGTATTTGTTGCTTTTCTTTAAACTTTTATAATACTTTATTAAGCATAATATACCTAAAGTAGTGAATAATTTATGTAGAGGCGTATTGTCACATGGATGTGGCATTTTACCCATCTACTGTGTTACAATATGCCCGACGTAAGGTTAACAAAAATAATTATTTTATGCTACTTTCTATTACGTTTTGTTCGTGATCAAGAAATAGTTGTGAAGAGAAATGAACAATTTATGTGATTTGACAGATAAAATAAAAAATGACTGAAGAATATCTTTTTTATTGATTTTTCTTTAAAAATGGGGCGTATTGTATAGTTTTACCCTATGCATTGAAAGATTTTATGATTGATATAAATCGCAGTTTTTCAAAATAATTCTTGTCATTTTTAATTATTTACGTAGCGTGTCAATCAAAAATAGTTCGGATACTTCTCGAGGGCCCAACATTCGACAGCAGGTGCATCGTTCTCGGGTGATCGAGTCGTGCTAAAGTGAACGATTTCGCGTAACGTCTCGCGGATCCCTGAGCACAGGATCATTATCGTAGAGAACGATTATTGTCGTCGAACCGCGAAAAATCCGAATCGATCGTTCGCTCGGCAAACTCGTCGGGCCGGAATATTCCAGTTCCGTGGCACGGGAAGATGGCCGGGGGTACACATACAATGTGCAAACACTCGGTGCACCGTGTCGGGTTTCTACGAAAGCGTTCTGCTCCCCTGTCGCGGCCTCTTGTTCAGGTAAGAGCCGAGTAAACGAGTTCCATTCGACGCGACGCGACGACCAGGCTTTTCGAGAGGGGAGTAAGGAACAGGAGAGCCTCTTTACCTCCGAGTCGTAAAACTTTAGGCCGCCCGGTCAGATTGCTAATCGAGCGAACCTCTTCCACCTACCGTTAACACTCGCCCCGGTAAAATTGTTAACATCGAACCGCCGGATGAATTCGCGGAAACGTAGGAAGCTGCAACGCGTTTCAGATTCGACGGATTAGAATCTTCAGCGACATTTCAGAACAGACATTTCTCGGCGAATCGTTTATAGTCGTTTAACCTTTTCTGCTAAAATGACGAGTGCCAGATTTCTTTGCCAAATAAGCGGCTAAACTTTACCTTGGCAACCCAGAAATTTTTAACTTTTTATCATATAATCCTGTACATCTTGACGATAAAATACCGAAAACCGAAGTTTTATGCGTGTTTAAAACTGTGTGATTACACTTTCAAAGCTCGCTTATCATGCATGTTTTTGTAGAAAGAAAATAGTGGTGAAGAAATTGTATTCGCAATTGTACAGACATGAACCAGGCCTAACGTAGTACCAGATTTATGTCAATTCTATACAGCGCGAATTTCATTCGTGTCGAATTTCATTTTATTTCAGCGACTTTATGTTTCACGCTTCGTTACAAAAAGAACGAACAGTCCCGGGTAGCATTGACAGATCGTAGACCAGTTTTATTTCCCGTTGCGATATATCGTAGAAGACAGATAACTTTCACCCAAATGCAATAAATTCTTCGATGGCTCATTACCAGTGGCTTCGATGCATGGCACCGCATCTTTCACTTTCCGACTTTTATTTCAGGCTAAATCGTTCGCTTTTCAATCTCGAATACCGATGGCCGTAATCATTTTTGTGAAACTTTCTGCATGTGTATAACGCGCTTACGTTCGTTTGAATTTTTAAAAAATTACTAGCTTTTAAAAAGTGTCCATTTTTCCCCGACACGTTACACAAAAATTCGCAAGTTTGTCCCCGGCCCTCTGAAGGTTAACCCTTTGCACTCGAAGCTATTTTAACTCCAAAACGAAACATTTCTTCCGACCAACAATATTTCCCTTCTATACAGGTTGATCCGTTTATGTAAGGCCACCTAAACATCTCTTCACGTTATTATGATGCAAAAAATATTTGTTACATAACGTGCATGGTGTCAGTGGACCAAATATCTGGCAAAAATATTTTCTTCCAAAAGTCATTTTTTTCGGAGTTATCAAGGTCATCGGTGTTTTTGGATACATAACTACATTTTTTTTATTGCATCGTGTAACTGATCGAAAAGTACATCCAGATATGTATAATAACATGACCTTGAAATGATCTTCATCTTCGAAAATTAAAGTTTTACCTAGAACTGATGTCTATCGAGATCGTAGGCGATGTGTCACCGTAGAAGGACACCATTTTTAACATCTCTGATGATAACTTAAGAGAAAGTGAGTGACACACACACACACACGTGTGCACACAAAAATATTCTTACCAGATATTTGGTCCATTGACACCATGCGCATTGCGTAACAAATATTTTTTTTTATCACAATAACCTAAAGAGATATTTAGATGGCCTTACTTAAACGGATCACCCTGTATATTTTTCTGTCATTTTATACATACGAAAGTGGTGCAATTTACTCGTCCAATACTGAAGTGTTTAGTAATTTATTAAGTACAAACAAATTTAATAATGTAAAAAATACTTTGAATAACGATACAGCAATTTTTAGTTGCGCCCTACAGTCGCCATTCGAGTGCAAAGGGTTAACATTAAATTGGAAGTAGCGAGTAGCTCCGATAACCACAGCAATGAAGGAAGCTTGAACCCAAAGGTCTCGAGCCGTCCTCGAAAGCCATTTTCGCAATTACGTTCGCGTGGAGCTCGAATCCGTTCGTTAAAAAGGATCGAGGGAAAATAGTGGTGAACAGGGCAAGACCGTTCCCTGCATGGTGCCAGCAAAAACCGCCATAGGCACTCGATCCAAGGAAGAAGTAGAAGTTGGGGACACGAAGGGGGCGCAGTTGAATCGATTGATCCCTCCTAACGAGGAACGCAACACGTACGAGCTTCGGCGAACGGCGGATTTACGAAGTGTCGAGGTTTAAAGGCGACTCGCTACAGTTGCGATCATAAATAGTCCAAGGCGGCTGGGATAGGAATCGTCGGTTGTTCGGCTTCGAGTTCGAGCCCTAACGAGCCCGTTGAAACCTGGAAAGAAGAAGTCTGGATCGAGGAGGCGCGAGGAAGATCGAGGGGACGATGGCGAGGGGATCCATGCCCGGTGTCGCGCACGCGACTTAACTGGCAAAGAGAGAAATGAGTCGACGAATGAGACACACGCGGATATATCTGATCCATGACAGCCGAGCGGATAACTAACAACTCCAATTCACCGCGGACGACAGCTCCAGGCTCCCAGTCGTTTCCCCACCAGAGTCATTTCGAGGTGGGGATGTTCGATTCGATCAGCAGAAGGACCGGAGTCACAGCAACAGTCGATACATGTTTTTCAAAACATTTGATCCTCGTAAAATTGATTTTTGTATCGATTCTTTCAAAACCGATTCAGAAGAAGTTCTGTAAGGAAGGAATAGACCAAAGCTCTTTTCATATCAATTCTTTGATTCCGATTGTTTCAGACGAACCGAACATCCCTACCTCAGGGTTCCACTGGTTCCACTCCACACGCTAACATGGACGGACGACTTTCGAAAACCGGCCATTAGGGGCAATTAGGCATGCATCATAGGCTGTAACGTCGAATGCCTTACATGGCCAGAAGTCGTTGGCTGTCGTAATGGTACACCAGCCGGAGGAGAAGCCTCTTTCTCGCCTTCTGGTGATACGTATCCCGTTCGCCCGCCACAAGACACTCGCCGACGACTCTTTTGTACGCGCACGATTACCCGTCTTCTGTAATAAACAATAACCGGCAATAACCGCTCCACGAGGGACGCCACATGACTCGTTATTCATCTGTTGGAGCATGCCTGTGATTAAATAATAAATGATCAATATCCTAATGTCTTCCGTTAAGAATCCGGAAAGATTCGAAATTGTTAACGTTACCAAAGGAGACATTTTCGTATAAAAATAGCTCCGACGTTCGACACCCTTGCTTGCCAGGACGCGTGTATTATTTTCCAGGTTACCCCTACGCAGTATCGGTCCTCGTTTCTCGAAAGGAAGCAGGTGACCTTGAGCAAAACGCTAAGAGCTTCATTGGACTTTCACCCGTTCTCCAACTGTTCCTCATCCGGTATCGCTCTGCTCTTTGCAGGACGCTCGAAGGATCTGCAATCGCCGTTCAAGTGATGCAAACAGCTTCTAGACCTCCTTTCGAAACTAGTTCTCGAGTGATACCATTACCGAGCATCGGTTGCACACATCCTCGCACTCTTGCCGCGCGGAATTTACATGAAACGGGAAAGTCCGCCGGTGCCTGGCAACATTGAGTCAAGCAACAAGAAAAAGCTAACGTTACGACTACCTGCCTGCCCCGAGATCGTTTACCTTTAAAACGTTTGCTATACATAATCGACGCAACACGGTTTATTTTTTTGTGGGCAGCTACTTCCTCTTAGACGGTTAATCTTAACGGTAACCACAATTTTATTGTTTCTCTGCGATAGCGGTAATTTCGACAATGTCTGAATAATGTATTTCTTTCGCTAATCGATTCTAAAGCGCTTTACAACTCAGCCACCGAAGAATTAATATTAACGGTGACCACAATTTAGCAGTTTTGCCATTGGTTTTTCCTTACATTCTATGCAATCATCATTTCTATAATGTCTAAGAATTACAAAAGGGATGGAACCACTTACTCCATTTCCCGACGAGTTTTAAGGTAAACAAAATGGACGGTAACCACAATTTTATAGTTTAGCTACCAATTCTTCTAAATTCCTTATCGCCGTAATTTCTGCAATACCTAAAACGTCTGGAAGAAGAAGGACTACTCAATCCGTTCCTTGATGAGTTCCAAAGTCCATCATACTTCCGTCACAAAAACTCACCGAATGATCCTCCATAACGGTTCGCAGACGCTAAACCGCTCAATCCACACCGCGGCAACGTCTAAGCCCGAGTTTGTCCCTCTCGCTCTTTCTTTGGTGATCGAGTCAGAGCCAAAAAAGAGACTTGAAAATTTCAATCCGCTTGGTAAAAACATTCCGTTCCCTTTTCTCTTTCTCTCTGTCTCTCTGTCTCTCTGTCTCGAGAAGCACCGATTCCCGGGCACGACGCGAAAAAAAGGTGAAACGCAGCAGCGTTGCTGACATTTGAAAGTTAATTATCTCGTCCGTGTGGCCGGCCAGTGGCGTAACAAGTCGACAATGCATCCCGCCACACTGGCTACCTGGCGCGTTGTCGCCGGGACAAGAAGCGGGCCGGATAATTAATACGAAGGATTGTTCATAAATCGAATACATTATTTAAGAGGTGAATCGGAGACGCGAGCCGACGGCAGTGGATCTCAGTGGAGCTAACGGGTCTCTGCTCCTCGTTCACGCAGAATGTTCGGCGTAGGGGAAGTTCTCTCAGTCCCAGACACACAAACACAAACACTTTCGAATTTTTCTTTCCACTAATTTGCATCAACAAGCTTCTAATCGAAATAATCAGAAGAAATGTATTTTGTAATGTAGACCTTTGGGCTGGAATGAAATGGAGGTTCTTCAATGTCATAGTAGAATGGCTCAATTTCAAGCATCGAATAATACCACCGTCAATATGTTATTTTACCACTCGTATTCTAATTTAAATAAAAATTTAAGGTAATACCTTGAATATCAGCTTTGTACCTTAATACCCAACGACATAATATGTCTCGCCGAATGTTTACGCCGAATTGAGGTTGAAAAGTCACTCGGTTCAAAGATGTAGGAAATGGTAGTGACCGGTGTTAGGTGAATTCCCTGTATAAGCGGCGAGAGGCTCGCTCTTCGTCCGATAGGTGATGCTGAACCTGGAGCCCGATCCTCCAGGAGGACGTCGACCTCGAGACGGTAGTAGACGCGCAGAACAGACGCGTGCGGAGAGGCCATGCACCGGCAGAGTGGCAGACCAGCGAAAAGATTCCTCTCTTCGCGTCTTCTGCCCCGTGCTCGGCTCCTTGCAAGCGCACACGAGGATCCGCATAGTCGTAGATCGGGCCGAGCCCAGAGACTTCGATCAGCGCACCTGCACAGGCGAGATCGACTCGCCGCACCGCACAGTGGTCCGAAGCTAAAGCAATAGTTGTTTAGGCTTTTCAACGAGGAGAGAAACCTCGGTCTCCGACAAACACATCAGTCGAAAAGAAATAAAATAAGTATCGAGTCACCTATGGCTACGTACAGAATCCTCTCGTGCACGGGGGATAGTTCAAGTGATAATTAATGAAGTTCACTTTAGCAGATAACAAAATATTCGAAGAGTGCAAGAATTACGGAAGAAGGAAATATCTTTACCCGCTACGGTCGTTAAACGTATCCATTACTGTATACCGTTGCACAAACGTCAAATAGTTTCATTTTCTCCTAATGAAAAAATTCCTCGGCCGATTTTAAGAACGTTTGCGCAACTCCATCGTCATTAACGGTCGCTCTGGAATTCTTTACGAGGAACACTATTTTACACTGGGGAGATTGCATGAGGTTTTTGAACATTTTACCCAACTGTTAGTAGATAATAAAAACAACGTTTCTGGTAATGCAATTTTTGCGCTGAAACGGTAATTATATGAAGGTTGGTCGAAAAAAGCTGCTATATAAAATGAACTCATTACGCTGTCTTACAATTAGAATGTTGCAAGACATTTCCGTGGACACCGGAGCACTCTATGGATCAGCGGCTGCCATGCATAATTATTTATTGCACGAAGAGGTGCGCTGCCAAAAATTGTCCCGGCTATTCGTGCCTCAGTAACTCCAAGGGGACATATGTAGGTCGCTAGTAGACCCTGGTAGACTCTCTTTCCCAATTTCTTTCCACTTAACCCTTTCCCTTCCCTAGATTCTCTCCGCTCCCTCCTTTCCCTTCTCTAGATTCCCTATACCCTTTCCCTTCCTTAGATCCTCTCACCCCCTCCACCTCCGCTATCTGAATTCCCTTCTGCCCTTTACTTTTCTC
The DNA here is from genome assembly GCF_050948215.1 of Halictus rubicundus. NCBI lineage: Eukaryota > Metazoa > Arthropoda > Insecta > Hymenoptera > Halictidae > Halictus > Halictus rubicundus. The sequence continues at coordinate 3,060,254 of NC_135155.1, forward strand.
CTTAAATCTCCCCCTCCCCCTCTAAACCGTTCCAAGATCCCTTTACAATATTTTCTAGGCTTAGACTTATTGTTATATTAAAGGTGGGCGATGGCACTATGTGACAGGCACGTTCAGATTTCTAAAAAGTCATGAAGTCGTTTTTCTGCGATGCCATGCTTATGACTGTGTAGATTTGTTATCCCTTTCAATCAAAAATATGTTGTATAGACAAATTAGTGTAAAAATGTTATTCAAATTGTTCTTGTGGATAAAGTAGTTTCCAACGTTATCCTCTCAGCCCTCTAGCCTAAAGCGACGGAAACTCAATGAAAGGGAACAGATTCGATCGGTACAAAGATTCCTCCGTTATCGACAGTAGATCCTGTACCGGCATATAAGGGATTTCTGTATTACCGTTTGTGTATCTACTTTATCAGCATGGAAATCCCTTCCCCGGAATCGGTGATATATCGATCCTTTGGATCCTTACTCTACTTTACCGACAGGACAACGCGAAAAAATTTCTGAAACGTGTGAATGGCCGAAAAACGGTGAAAGTGAGAGACCGTTTGCTAACCGTTTTCGAATCCCTCGCTCAAAAAGGACACGCATAAAGTATTGTACAAAACAGACTTCGCATGAACAATTCCACTTAAAGAGACCAATAGATCAAATGATGTCGTATATCAGAAAAATCATGCAACACCTTCAGCATGTAATATTACAACGATTCCTGAACCATAACGTTTCTGCTGACCGGTGAAAAGTGTTTGTGCCCGGTGGCGTCATTAAATTACCATATTCCCATAAAAAAAGTGAAGTTGCACCGCTAACATTAATTCGATTCACTTGTCTGACCCCGTCTCCGATTTTAATATTTTATCTGCATAATCCCGGTTCCCAGCGTGAGCCTAATTGTTGTTTGTAAATCATTTGGCTGGAGGGAAGAGCAGCAAGAGCTCCAAGTCTTACGTTTATGGGAGCGAAGGTAGGGCGTCATGGATGAGGGCGTACGAGTAGAAGGAAGAAATACGCGACGAACATATACGGCACAACAGTCTCAGAGTCGTTTCGGTCGTCATGCGAGGACATAAGAAAAACATGGCGACCTCATTGTCTTCGGTTCATAAAGCGGCGATCGTGCCGCCGGTGGATAAGATATGACCACCTCGAAGCGGGTTAACTCTATCAGCGTCGCTTCGTATAAACAGCGTCGGCAACGGGTTAGTCATCGGATTCAAACAGGCTCAAAATCACTTGTCCTTAGCGCCAAGTTGGCAATTTTCATCCAAGAAGGAATCATACCAAGAAGCATCACTGGATTCCAGTTACTGGAGAAGAGACTCGACAAATTTATATTTCCATAAAGTTCCACCGTCTACTAATTTCATATGAATAATTCACATTCGAATTGCATTTAATTTTCACTTTTACGTTAATTAGCCTTGCGTTTGTACACGTTCCACACTGTTACAAGATGGATTGTTCCTGAGTAATGGATTGTAAGGATTGTTCCTAGTTTGTGGTTCTTTGACCATTCATGTCATGAGCATAAAAATGTGTGTGAACAATCGTACAAAGAAAACGTAATGATGTTTCTGGAGAACATCAGTATGAGAAGCACAAAATTTTGAAATATCAAAGATATAAGAAACTGATCAAATTTCTCAAAATCCAATGTTCAAGTAAAGTTCTTGCTTTAAGTTTAACGCATAGTTATTATGTAATTGCTAATGACGAATAAAATGGTAGATACAGCTTCTAATAGTTACATAAAAAGGAAAATTAATGGGATTTTAATGTCATTTTTACTGCAGACAATTTTGTACGTAACAAAAGATATTTCCCTCTTGAATCTGACTCTAATGAAGTGGTCGATGAAAAACAAACATTGCATAAATATTAGCGGTCCAGTTGCTGCCAATATGAATGTATCTTACTCATTTATTTTGAGAAAGCGTTTCAATTCTGCTCGAGGGTAGGAATTTCTTGGACAACTAACTGAAAATGTTTAACTGCAGTTTGTTAGTGCCACGAGCGGTCGGTGGAACACGATAAAACGCGTTTTCCATCGCGCGGCAAACGAAGCGTGTCGAAAACGAGTCGGCTCCGGGCAAAATTGGAGCTCCGTTGCGTGCGTGCGTGCGTGCGTGCGCAAACGAATACAAAGAATCACTCTTTATCAGCTCAAACTTTCATTGATAAACTGGCGATTTCATTCATAGTTAACTCCAGGGAAATTATCAACGGTGTGGAGATCGCGCGAATCCATGGAACGTATCCAATCAACATGGCGGATGCTAGAAGCATCCACTATGATCGGGCGAACGATAAAATCTTTGTGTATAAAATTTTCAAATTCTAAATAGAAAATACAAAAATGTCCTGGTATGACAAAAATATTTATTTCGCATAAAAATCCTCGGTCTGATAAAATGCTAAAATGATGAAAATGCGGTTGGGCAATCTCATGAGAACGCCTAGCAGTCTGCATAGATAACGACGCGGCCGCATAAATATAGCGAATTAACCTTAATACGCTATCCGTATTCATGTTTTTGTAAAAATATGTAATTAGAGTTCCGGCTTTGCAGGGTAAAGAGTTAATAATAATAATGATCCACGGAGCGTCAATCAACAGTAGTACGAACACATCGAGATAAGTATTGCAGGCGAGGCGTATTCGAACGAAACTGACACTTGCTTATCAGATACCGATCGTAACAGAACACCATCGGCTAGTACATATACGGATCGCATTTATCAACGGACGATACGAATTTCGATTCGCTTTCGTGATCTCAGCTAGCTGCGCGAGGCAACTGCCAATTTCGTAGGCAACTGTTTAACAGGAGCTGAATGGAGGCGTATTTTTTCCACGGGACGGACGGCATGTAGGCCTGTTCTTTTCGTTATTTCCACGTTATAGCTGGCTCGTTTCGTTCACGACCCCGCTTTAGAGAGCGAGGCTCGTTCTCGCCATTGTTCCAACAAATTATGCATATTAATTTCCCGTGTCTTATACCCGGGGCCACTGTGTACAAGCGTGAAACGTTCTCAGGACCGACCCAGATGTCTCGGCAGATGATCGCCAATACCCGTTATCTTCAGCCTTCATTGAATTCCGTCGGGATCCGCGAAAACTCCGCCAAGACTACGTCCCTATGCTCCTATCTATCCGTCTCATCGAAAACTGTTACGTCGGTCACGCGTGAGTGTGTCACTAATCTTCGACCAGCATCAGAAATTCGTTTTTATTGCAATATATTTAAACAAGCCGAATTTTTCTGAAATCTGTGGAATACGAAGCGGTTAATTCCTGCAGTTACAAACATATAATTGAATGATATACATAGCAAAAGAGTAGTATACATTAACAATTTTTCCCATTACGTAAAACTTTGAAACATAATCTAATTCCCTAGTTAATAAAATATAAAAATTGTGGGAATTTTTATTCAAGTGTGTTTTCCCTTCATTTATATGTATTAAGCCCGGAAAACCAGGCGAGTTTGAACACCTAAATGAAAGTTGGAAAGTTCTGAAATAAAGAGGAGCAAACACATTGTACCGCAAAGGATGTAGACACCCTTCACAGATTCGTATCCAAACACAAAGATCTAGTGGACAACTTGATGCGAAGTTCGTTGAAATCATCCTGAGCGAAACTGTCGCGTACAAACTCGTCCCGGACGCAGAGCATCGTTTACGCGACACACCGTGTGCTCTCGGGTAAACCGGTAGGCGAAAAAAGGAGGAGTCTAGCTATTAAAATTCTCGGTGGCAAGGACAGGCGTGTACACCTTAGTCGATCGCGTGTTCGAAAATCCGTGAGCCGAAGAAAGCAGATGCGAACGAGACGAGAAGCCGAGGCAGGATGCTGGATGAAAAAGAAAAAGAAAAAGAAAAAGAAAAAAAAAAGAAAAAGAAGCGCAGTGCCTCGCGTTTCCGATGGGGGGGATGGAAGGGGGGTGGGGGGGTCGCGCATTTTTCCCTCGCGAATTCGCCCGTTTTCCCGAAGAGGAGGGGCCCTGGTCTTTCGTTTCGCTTCCTCGACCGCTTTCGCACGGACCGTTCGACTGAACTCGAGGGCCATCTGTTCGTCTGGTGCACGCGGCAGGTTCGCCCGGGCCGAAAGTGGGCGTGCTCCCCTCGGCGTCTTCGGCATAGTAATGAGGGAAAAAAAGCTAAGCGTCGCAAGAGGTTCAGGCCCGAGAAGAGGTTGCGCCACTCCAGCCATGCTACGGGCACCCCGTTCCTCGAGATGATGGTGTCGGATGACACTTTCTTCCCATGGAAACGCCGCGCCGCGCCGCCGCGACAACGATTGCGGAACGTTCCGTACCTAGGAAGCAGGACGTGCTAACCCTTCAACCCTTGCCGTGAGCGTCGCCGCGTTCGCAACCCTAGGGATACTAAGCGGGGACTCCTCGAACCCGTAGCTTGAAAAACGTTCAATTTCAGTTACTTGCTTTGTCAAATGAATCTCAAAAAATCATTCGTTTCATACACCTACTACGTTTAATATTTTAAGAAAAGCCCATTGTCGTATGTAAATAACACCGTTTACAAGTTAACCCTTTGCACTCGAAGCCATTTTAACTCGGAAACGAAACGTTTCTTCCGACCTAGAATATTTCCCTTCTATATATATTTTTTCGTGCTATACATACGATAATGGTGCAATTTACTCGTACAGTACTGAAATGTTTAGTAATTTATTAAATACATACAAATTTAATAATGTCAAATATATTTTGAATAATGATACAGTAATTTTTAGTCGCGCCTTGCGGTCTCCATTCGAGCGTTAAGGGTTAAATTAGCGTTTCTAGGCGAAAATTATACGGACAATAATTCCCACAGATTTTAAGGAGCTCCGGACACTATTTTTTGAGAAAAGAGTGTCGGATGACAGTTTCCTCCCATGAAAGTGACGAGACTCGTTCAGCCAGACGAGTAGCATCGGAAGCAGGATGGATCGACAACCTTTTCAACCCTTTTCACGCGCACCTTATCCCCCCTGATCGAAATGAACGATAAGATTTCCGGTCGATTATCCGCACGTGCCGATCGGAAGTTCGACAGAGCTGACACGGACGAAGTTCTTGAAGGATTTGGGAGAAAGGGCGAAGCGGCGAAGGGATCGACCCTGTGTAGCATTTCACTCCAGGAAATCTCGAGCACGACACAGACCCTACAATTATGACAAAAATGTATAAAAATCTTCGAACGAGGTAGAAACATGCAAGAAAATATTATAATCTCATAAGTAATATGAACTTCTTTTTACATTTTCGTAAGACAAGGACGAAAACATACATTACAACTCTCTCAATCTCTACAGCCAGTGTTGCCGGATGAGGGGAGGGAGCACGAATTGAGGGGAAAATTGAGGAGAGTGTGCAGAATAGAGGCGAAACGCGTCACGTAATCGAACAGCCCGATAGAAGGGGAAATTAGAGTGGGGGAGCAAATCTTGATCCGGTGACTCTGTCTACAACTAAAAAATTTAATAATCAGTTTTATAACAAAACCGATTGATCAAAGTACAAAACTGTAAAGACACGAGAAAGGAGTATGGCAAGCTGTTCTATTATTTTAACCAAAATCATTGAAAGAATGTGTCCTAGAATCGCATCATCAAATGTTGATTTTTCATAAGAATTAGCAGTCTGGTCCCCACTATGCAACCGAATAATTGTTTATCCTGTGCCGGTCGCCTTCCTACGTAGACAACAATCTTATCTGCTGCGAGCACCAAGGATAATTACTCGTTGCAATTAGTTGCCGAGCGAATTGGACACCGATTACGTGGCAATAAGGAGGAGCGGCGCGTTTCCAATATGACACGGCATTATGGTTTTGCCAGGAATATTTCGCGGCGAGAAATACGAGGAACGAATCGATTATCCGCAAACCCTGTTTCAGTTAAACTGTTCGATCGGTTATCTGCCCGGTCGGGCTAAATTCGAAGCGACACCGGTTGCGTATCGAATTACGAGTGCACGGTGTTCATTTTACTCGTTCGTAGGTGAATTGCGGTCGGCACGCTGTCGATATTTTCACCACGATAGCCCGAGGAAACGTTGAGAAATGCCGAGCCGCTGGGAATTGCTCGGGCTCGTGTTTCCATCGCGATTCTGTCGCGAAATGTAACACGCGTTTACGAAATTCTAATTAATTCCGGCGAACGCCAAAGGTCGGGTCGTGTTCTTATGTTTATTAAAGGCGGAAATATTCTGGATATTCATGGTTCCATCGGTCCCGCTCGTGACGAGGATAATTATGTCTCGCGAGTTCGCCCGGTCGATCGCGATCGATAATGTAAACTCGATTGTCTTGGACAGAGGATGTTTGGGAAATAGCGGTGACTGCTCGAGAACTTTGTGAAATATTCAACGATTCGTGGTGACAAATTTTGCCGCGATAAAATTGATGCGAGCGTTGAAAATTCACTGCGTGGAGAAGCGTTGAGGATTATCCTGTAGGAAGGAATCACGAATTGGTGTATTATTAGAGATTGAAAATTTGTAACGTAATGCGAAGTTCAACATTTTGTGCTTTTACTCAATAAAAGATCGGAAATATTGAAGCTACGTTACCTCGTGGTACTCGAGAATATAGTGACGCGTTGATACTCGCTGGTATTGCTCCATAATAAAAATTTCTTTCGCAGAGAGTATCAACAGACTTCCAAGAGGCATTGAAGAAACTTCGGATCAGAACTGAAAGGGCAGTAAAAGCAGATTCTTTGTTTCGCTTGTGCAGCTCCCAGCAGGTGTCTCTACGGCTTGCCTACAACACGGCGAAATTTGCAGCGTCCGCAAAACCATAATCCGACACGCCTGTTCCGTATATCAAATAGTAACCGTTCTTGGAATCACCTCTAAGCAGTTCTCGAACACTTCTACGACTCAGCGATTCTTCCAGATCGATGCAGGAGTTGAAACATCGCTTGGGACACCGGACAATTTGCAAAAATCTTAAAAAGCTTCTGGATAATGATTGTTAACTGAGCACGATCCCTGAATAATTCAATCCACTGATAATCTCGATCATTGAAATTTATAAGCTTCCACAGAGCGAATCTGAACTACTTTAAACGAGCATCGCCATGTTTCACTTGTTACGCAGCTGGTCGTTCATCATCCCCCAGTTTAATCGATTCTCAGTATCTCTGTACGTCAGCGTCTTTACATTTTTTCTTTTCTGTCGATTCGCAACGCGTCGAAATGTACACATAATGTCGCGGTTCATGGCACATCTGGTTTCAGTTACTGTTCATAGTTTTTATGAGCTCGCATCACCGGGGGGCCCATCTCCGTAGATTCGCGATAAGGTAGAGTGACTACATTACCGTCAAAAAATGGTTTTACGTGCTTCAAGTTTTCGTCCTTAACACTAGAACTACCACACCAGTCAAAATGACTGGTTTGACAACTTTATTTTAAAATTCCTACTTCATGTTATATTTTTTCTCCGCAACGATGTAATGACTTTTGCAGGGATAGCTATAGGAATAATATAATAAACTTTAATTTTGTTTTATTCATTTAAAATAAAAGTAATTTTTTATCATGACTACTTATACCAGTACCAGTCAATTTGACTGGTGTGAACTTATTGAACCGTATAGTATGAAGGGAAGGACCATAACAACCGACAATTTTTTTACAAGCTTGTCGCTGGCATATAAATTATTAGCCAAAAGAACCACACTGGTTGGCACAATACGCGGAAACAAAAGAGAACTCACAAAAGTTTGTAAAACGAAGAAGGATACCATGGCTCGCTTTTCGTCGCTGCTGTATCGATCAAATGAGATTACACTCACAATTTATAAAAGTAAGCCGAAGAAGGAAGTTTTTATCCTGAGCTCAAAACATAAAACCGTCAAAATTGGAAAAAGCGAGAAGGGCCTACCTGAAACGGTCGAATTTTATAATAAAAGAAAATTTGGGGTAGATATAGCAGACCAACTGGCAAAAAAGTATAGCGTGAAGTCGGGATCAAGAAGATGGCCACTTCAAGTATTTTTAATATTTTAGATTTAGCTGGCATAAATGCCTGGATTTTATATAAGGAAACCATAGGTGAGCAGATATCCAGAAAAGATTTTATGTTTCAATTAGCAGATGAACTTGCCGCTGACTATGAAAAATCACGGATAGAACAAAGAGCATCTGAGATCCAAAGTACGTCAAAGAACTCACCTTATTCACGCAAATGGTGTCGGATAGGGTACTGTAATAATAATAAGACTACCACCATTTGCAATCTTTGTAAACACTATGTATGCGGAAAATGCACGCAGAAGAAACTTTACGTTTGCAAGAACTGTGACGAATGATAACTTTTGTACCTAATAATTTAAGTTATATTTGTATTTTATTTATTCTATTACGTTTATTATTATTATTATATTATTATATTATACTTCTTATATTTACCAATGGAAAATTATTTTAATATTCTTGTTACCACAGATTTTGGTACTAAATATTCTTCATTATTGTACTTATTATTATTATTATAGTTGTTATTGTATAGTTTTTATGATCTCAGAACATGCAGTTCCTTTTGTAAGATAATAATAAATCAATAAATATAAAAATATTCTACTATTACGTATTTTTTAAAAACCAGTCACTTTGACTGCCGAGATTATGCAGATATTTGGTAATATAAGCGTTCGAAGTAGGCCAAAAATTGACGATGTGCATGCCGTGGAATCCAAGCATTTTTATGCCATTGGATGAGTTTTCTGGATGATGTCGAGACCAGCGAGCACTAGAAAATATCTCCAGCTACAAATTGAGCTATAATTTGTTTTGATTCTGTTGCGAAATGAAGGCGAAAACTTGAAGCACGTTTCTGGCGTCAGAATTCATAATATCGATAATACAGAGCAAAAAATATGACAAGTTTAGTCACAAAAAAAATTCGGATTTCGGATTCGATTTTTTTTTCGGAAAAAATTTCGGATTTCCAAATGGAAAGTATTAATTATGAAGTCACGTGACTACCACGGGCCCTTAAGTCGTTAACCCTCGGACTCCTGCGAGTTCTAGGTCTATGCCGGAGTCATTTCTGACCCACGTCGACATTTCACTACAGTTTTCTTTCGATATAAGACGATGACTTCGGACCGGCTTTCGTCGTATTTCAGATGAAATAAAAAGGGTCGTCTTACATCGGAATAAAATTGTACATCTCGAGCTTATTCCCACCGCTGCGGGCTACGAATGATCAGTGTCGCCAGATGAGGGGAGGGAGCACGAACTGAGGAGAAAAAGTTACCCTCTCTCTGCCAGTACCTGAGTATGCACGACAGAAACGGAACGCGTCACGTGACCGGTCCGCGGCGAAAGCGTGGGGAATAGCGCGGTAGAAGGGGTGATTAGAGTGGGGACACAAGTCTTGATCTGGCGACACTGCGCATTATTCGTGGCGAAAATAGCATACTATTCAAACTGCAACCCTTTCGAGGATTTGGCAGTTCAAAATTAAATAGCACACGAGATGACGTTGCATTGTATACATTATGGCTCACTTCACGAAATTTGACGAATCCGGCATGTTTGACAAATAAATATCCGATACGTAAATAGTTGGTAATGCTGATTCCAGGAAGGGTCAAGCAATCTTTACATTGATCTCGACGCCTTTGATAACTCTGTTTATTGATATCCGAGGTTTATTTAGATTTAAAAATCATATTTATGGAGATAAGAAGAAGGGGTCGGGCTAATATCTCGATTCGTGTGTTCGTCTTGTTTGCCCAGTCGACGAGTAAAGGGGAGTGATGTCGTAAAAATTAATAAACGAACAAAGAACAGTTCGTGGTTGCGTTAGAAGCAGAAGCTGTAGAGTAATAAATAAAGAAGTAGAAATCGTTAATTGAATGATTAATTGAACAAGATTAGTTCTATACGAATAGAAACGAAGTTTCACTTTGCTAGTTCTATTGTTCAATCTCACGAAGCAGATTTATTGCGTTTATTAGCAGTCAATGTGGATGAAAAAATTATTGTTCGAAGAAATACATCGCGAGGTAGACGAGAAAATGACTGTTTCAACTTTCCAAGCAACAAAACGACTTCCGTTAAATTGGGAGGAAAACGTATATTTTAATAATCAGCTGCATAACGCAAATACAGTAAAATAAGAGAGATCGCTGGAGAATTCGTTCCCCGTGACAAGATAAACTGCGGTCAATTAAAGAGGTTCGTGGGTCGATTGGGAGAAAAAGTCGATCGCCGAAGGTAGCGCGGCGCGAAATTCACGGAATCCCCCGAATTCTTTGCGAATTGTTAAAGTGCAATTCTGGAATACAAAGCTGTCCTCGTGAAAAGAACGGAGAGATAAAAAAGAGAACGTGAGAGATGGCCTGTCGAATGTGAATCGATTTTGACATGTATCTTAAAAGAACATTCCCTTCTGTATAATATACTTTCTGTAATACATACTTTAACTTGCGTGGTAATTTCTCTCTCGATTCAGGGTAACAATTGTTCCACAATTTTGGTTTCTCTTACCTGAAAACAAAAAAAAAACAAAGTTTTAATTTATTATTGCACAAACAGCAATAGTACAAATCACACAATTTAGTTAAACAGTCGTATAGGCTGTTCTTAAAGATATTCAATAATTTTCAAGAATTAATCGTGTACATACAGATAACGAAAGAACATTTGTACACAAGTGTGAAATTTTTATCTTTCTGATTATAAGTTGTCCCCCCGAGACATTTTTAGATAACATTTATCGTTTGTCTATATTTAGTCATTGTAGTAAAAGCGAATGTAGATTTCGAATCTAATTTCCGCAATTATTCGAACATTGTAGAATAATTACGCGTTTAATCGTCCTTGTAAAAATCAAAGCAGATTTCTAATCGCATTTCCGCTATTACTCGAACGTCGTAGAATAATTACGCAATTTAATCGTCCTTGTAAAAATCAGAAACAGATTTCTTATCAAGTTTCCGCATTTATTCGAACAGTGAACAATAATGAGTTAAAAACGGAAAAATGTTGATCCGGTCGCAACTATCTCGATCGAGCACCAAACACATTTCACAACCGCCGATCGAGTGGCCAACATGTCTAGCGTCGCTTTTATGCTAATCACGGGGTTCGGAAAAGAAAAACGCGACACGTTACCGCGGCCGATTTCAGTATCCTTGGACAATGTCTGTAATAGGCGCAGTGCTTTCACGGGACACCTGGTAACTAGTCGGTTCAATTATGCGCGGCAGCGTTTCGTTTTTCTACAGTTACAAATCGGCCGTTTATTAACGTCAACCTCTCGCGAGCTTTGCTAATCACGGTCACAGTTCGTTACCATTTCGTTATTTTCACCTATGGATACTGTAATTAGAAATACCTGATCCGTGGAGAAAAATTGTTTGAGCATTCGTTGGAAGCGAGTGTTGTAATTTTTTAGAAAATTCTTGCCGATTATTTAGACGCTCAATCGCGACCCGATATTCGATTCGAAACATAGTTTCTGAAATTAATCTAATTTTCATTTGGAAGCATTTTGTTTTCGTATCGCTCACTTGTTGCAATAACGAATCAAATTGCGGTACGAAAATACAATGCTTTCAAATTAAAAGATCAGTTTGAGAAATTATATTCCGAACCAAAATTGTCCTGAAATTCTCTGGTGACCGAAGATATTCATGAGTCGGACAAAATTCCGGGATCCTGCCCGACCCGACCCGACCCGAGGCTTAGGTACCTGAAATATCGGGATCCCGCGCAAGACTCTTTATCGATCCGCGGCGTCCGTTTGCTCGCCGGAAATCGGAAAATATCGTTGGAAGCAATCACGAATTTGCAGCGGAACCTGTTCGCAACTGCTTGGCCTGGTGCACCTCTAATACTACACACGGTCCGAGTATCGCAAGAGAGGATATCGTTGCATAAGTCCCGGCAGCTCGTGCTCGTGCCTTGTAAAACAGTTTTTGCACGGCGAAAGAAGGTCCGAGCCTGATGGGCTCCCCTAACGGAACGCGATCAAACTGTTCCCCTTAAAAGATCAGCGTGACTCGGCTCTCCCGTGATTCTGCTTATTACCTGGCACACCTCGGGCGATTTAGGATGAGCTCGATGACCGATGTCCGTTTGTTCGGGAAACTCGCCGGTGGCCGAGTACCTTCAGAGACGACGATGGACATTTCATTTTTTTAAATACAGTGGCTCGCATATTTGTTCACACACCTTTTCAATCGGATTAACTTATTTAAACAGTGGGCCGAACGACTTCAGTTCAAACGATCGCTGAGAATGATTATATCTAGTCTTTATTTTTACTGAAATTATGTCACGCAGGGCCATCCGTTTTTAAACGGCCAAACGTCAACCAGCTATAGAGGACCCCAAATGAAACAACTTTCACCCCAAACACTTTTTTTGATTCGGTCTTGATTTTTAGATAATTGCAAAAACCCGTCATTTTTTGCGTTCACTTAAGATTAAATATATTAGGACTGCAATTATGTATCTTGATGGTTTTTCCTTTGTTTGGTTTAAAATAAATAGGGGCATCTTTTTTATTAAGTCAACTTTTTTGTATGACCTTTGGATCATGGTTTTTTTGACATGGGGCACGCCGTGGAGACTGAATGAAATAACTTCGAATCAAAATATAGAAAAAATAAAATATACATATATATACATATATGCATATATATATATAATTGAATTGTTTAATGTTGCTTCAACATCAAAGGTCATTAGCAACACGGTACATTTTCTTACAATATATTATACATATTTGTATCCTTGATATACTTGGCAAGACCGGCGATATACTCCTTAGAACTTAACAGAATGGGTAAGGATCTAGGCAACTTAGCATTTTTCCTTTCATTCTCATATTTTTTGCATTCTATTATTAGGTGGTTTATGTTAATCGGTACTTTACATATATCGCAGATCGTATTTTCTTTCTTATTTAACAAAAATGAATGGGTTATTTCTGAGTGCCCAATTCCGATTCTAGAAATTGAAGTTTGAATTTGACGATCTACTGGACTTGGAAATTTGTGCCACTCAAAATCCGCTCCTTCATTATGATATTTTGAAATTGTTTAAAGAAATTTGTCGTATTCTATTAGATTGTTGCACATGAAAATCCCGATTTTAGAATGTAAATGTTTTGACAAAAAAAAAAGATACTATCACAGTGTACAGGTTTACTGTACATCACTTTGAGGTGCAAAGCTGATCCCTAGGTCAAATGTTTTTGCTACCGCCACGAAGACAGAGTGTTTGCCTCGTGCGTCGCAAGAACCGGAACAGCAAAATTACTGTTGGTTTCTCGAACGACGTTTGCAAACTGTATCGTTACAGCAATCAGTGATTCGACGTTGCTAGTGCCCGACGATGTTTTAATTTACATATGAAGTCACCGTTTTCGCTGCTCCCGACACGATTCTTCGTTCCACGAAGATCGTTAATCCAAGGTCGAGATTGCGGCTGCCCGGGATGATTATAACACGCGTCCGCGAGAAGACGCGGTTAATGTTCCGCAGGCAGACAATTAAAATCCACGGAGACCAGTTCCGAGGAACGTAGCGTGGCTCCTTAACGAGGTGAATGTTAGTTTTCAAGTTGCCAGTGTTTTGACAGAGGATCAACGAGCTTCTGCCCGAGAATTCCGTTGCTCCCGATGTCCCATTAGATTGCAGCCATGATTATCACACTCGCGATGCTCGTTAACGATACCGTCGCTTTGGGTGTTCGCTAAAGTTAATTTGTTCACTTCTCTCAACGCATTGCAGGCGGGACACGTAATAGCAATAGTAGTAAATAAGTATAAAATAGCATTTCGATGCAGATCAAATGAAGATTCACAGTATATCATTAATTACCGCAATTTCTTACAATCCTTATGTCTAATTCCATTTATTTTTAATACACAAAGTCACCTGGCGACCGTGATATTACAGCATATCATTGGACTCGTATTAACTTTGGTCATTAGGTAATAGTGATAAAATCATACAGATCTGTTTAAAAAAATCGGTAATTTGGAAATGTCGAGAAAACGTGATTTTGAGAAAATTTGTTGCTTAAAGTTTATCGTTTCGAACCTAATGATGTTGTGTGCGCTTATAATTAGTCCGAGGATTTTTATGCATCTATGATTTATGTGAAAAATTCACATGAACACGAAACACCAAGAAACAGATCTGCCAGGAAAAGATTGTATCTTTACCATGAAGAATCGTCTATTGGAGGGAAAACATTTTATTAATCTTATTAAAATCTTATTAATCGATGGCGGGTTTCGGGCCTATTTTGGCCCAGAGTAAAGTCGTCATTCTTTTTTCCGAGAGGCGTCACGCCGCTATTTTTGCGTACAAACACGATCTACGGTGTCCAACAATTTCAGGAACCAGACGAAACGGGGATAGTCGCCGTTCTTTCTCTCGGAGAGGAAACGTTTAGAAGACCCTAATATTATTTCTGGTCTCGGAGCGTGTCGACGTTGTTGTTCAGGTACGAGGCGATCGCGTGACACGTGAAACGTTGCCCCGCGCCCGCTTCATTCAGTATTGGCGCGATCAGGGCCAAAGGGTTTCAAACATCTGTATCCTGTAGGAGACTGGATGATCTGAGAACGGTTTCGAAGACTTTCACTTCAATTCTGGTGGAAGTGGAGCGGACGCGGCAAGTGGTTTCGCGTATATGCAAGCATTAGCCTTCGTGCTCCCATACATTTTCTGCTGCAGTAACCCGTTCGCGTTATGCTTGCGCCTCAGATCACCGATGACCGTTCTCGTGCATTCGAAATAGTGTTCCTGATTTCTCAACATTTTTAATTTCTCGAGAAATGAGAAACAAGACTATATTTCTCGAGAATTCTCGAGATATCAATTGGGAATTATTATATATTGGGAAACTTTTACCAAACTTTTATAAAGTGAAACATTACGCTTTTGTTTTGAAATGACTTCTTAATATTTCTTTCGTTCGAAATCATTGGAACTGTTTGATGAACAACCTGGTGCATAATTTCTGTATTTCCGGTTGAAAAACCTAAAAATGCACTTGGAAAGCTCAGTATTCTCGTAATCCGACCGATGCGACGAATTTTTCAGCGCGCTGATTATAAAGTATTTGTAGGGGCCATGTAATCATGCCCGTCGAGACTCGGAATCCTCTAATTTCTCGTCAGTCGTGCACCATTCATGGTCGAGGACCTCAGGTACGCCAGGTTCGGCAGATATAACAACACGAAACGTACGATACCTTCCCCTCGGAGCAGCGCTGTCGTGGTTAACCGGTCGGTTTACATGTGTACAGGTTATATTCGAGGCGTGGGCGAGCCAGAACGAGTGGCAGCACGCAAAAAGAAAGGAAGAACCGCGGCACGGCAAAAAGATATCAATCGCGGTGCACTGAAACCCCGACAGCCTTGGCGAAACAGAAACGTCGTACGCAATTAAATGACTATTAAATAAAATCTCTGATCAGCTCAGCTATCCTGCTGAAATTATTGGAATGAGTTTGAATTTACTCCCATTTCCCATTCTTCAAAATATTAAATTGTCAGCTGTAAGATAAGAGCTACACTTGTATAGAAATTTATTTTCTATCCTGACACTACACATACAGTGACTCCTAAAAATATTCGGACACTAGCTATAACTAACTTTACGACTTGATAATTCCTTTGTTAATAAAGCAATCGTCCCGGGAATTGTTTCTAGCAATAAAAGATCTATTGATGTTGATAAACATAAATAATTTATTTGAAAAATATACATAAATTCCATAATAAAAATTAGTAAAAGAAATAATGTACCATTTTTGGCTCACAAAAATATTCGGACAATATTAATTTTTCAATTTAGATAATGTAATTCAGCATTACAACATTTGTTTAATACTTCGTGGCATAACCATTTTGTTTAAGAACATGTCTTAACCTGTTTGGCATATTGTTTGTAATTTTTTAAAAATATTCAACAGTTATATTCGACCACTCAGTTGCAAGTCTTTGTTTTAATTCAGCTATCGATGTAATTGGGGTTTTTCGAATTTTTCTATCCAATTCATCCCATAAATTCTCGATAGGATTAAGGTCCGGTGATTGGGGCGGCGAATGAAGAATTTTGGGGCAGCGGTATAATAAAAATTCTTGCACAATACGTGACTTGTGCTTGGGGCCGTTGTCTTGGTAAAACTTAAAAGTATTATTAAGCCCCATTTTTTCAGCACTTTGAATTAAATTATTTTTGAGTATATTTAAATAATGATTTTTGTCCACGATACCGTCAATAAACACTAGGTTACCGACTCCATATGACGAAATGCAACCCCAGACCATTACGGTGCCTCCGCCGTGTTTCACTGTACCTCTTGTATTTTCAAAATTAAACTCTTTATTCGCTTTCCGCCGCACCATAGTTCTTCCGTCGGAATTGTACAGATTGAATTTGCTTTCATCAGCAAATATGACATCCTTCCACCATGTCTCAGCCTTAGAAATTAGCTCTCTTGCAAAGGTTTTTCGTTTATTCCTATTCTTTTCGTTGATAAATGGTTTCTTTCTACCTACTCTTCCATTGTAACCAGCTTGCCTCAGCACTCTCCGAACTGTTTCGGCTGAAACATTTTTGGAGCTTTCTCCTAATAGCTCACTAACTAGTTTTGGAGCACTTACGCGCGGATTTTTTTTTCACTTTCCGAATAATTTTGCTTTTCTCCCTCGTACATTAGAGACTTGGTATTCCAGTTTGCGGAATAGAATCAATGCGATTCTCAATATAAAATCGTCGACAGATATCTGCAGCAGTACTCTTACTTATACGAAGCATTGCACTAATTTCGCGATAGGTTTTTCCTTTTTCTCGATGAAAAATTACAAGCTGTCGCACATCGAAACTCGTATTCTTTCCTTTGCGACCCATTTTGAACGAATTCACGGTTACTACTGACAGCAGTGAGGTGGCATGGACACATCCACGAGATTCTGTTTATAAACAAACGTTTTCCCGATCTTCGAATATCGCGTCCCCAGAAGGCGATTGCCAGAGAAATATAATACGTGTCCGAATATTTTTGTGAGCCACAAATGGTCCATTATTTCGTTTAATAATTTTTATTACGAAACGTATGTATATTTTTCAAATAAATCATACATGTTTATCATCCTTAATAAATGTTTTATTGCTAAAAACAATTTCCAGGGCGATTGCTTTATCAACAAACGAATTATTAAATCATAAAGTTAGTTGTACCTAGTGTCCGAATATTTATGGGAGTCACTGTACCTATTGGCTAAGATTTGGAAGCAGTCCTGGCTAGATATATTCAAATCATTACAATTACTTTGTTGGAAATTCTAATTTACAAAACAACTATAAACGAATGCAGTGGATGATGGAATTGTTAGAGCCACTGGAAACTACAAACGATAAATGTCGAGGTGAAAACCTCGTAAATTGTAAATATACTGTACCAGCATCTCCAATAATTGGATCACCCGCTGCATTCGTTGCACTCGATCGATGCACTTGAAAGTTGCATCCGTGCGCACGAACCGCAGCAATCTATCGATCGGTGTTGCACAGTCGCGACAGAAATGATCTATGCCCCGGCTCGATGTTTCGTCACCCCGATCGGAAGAATTTTATCTAACGTCAGGGACGAGCGTAGAAAACAGACACCGCTTCTGGAGAGCGGCACGGTGACGCGCGTGGTGCAAGCAAATTCCGTGATTATTTATTCGCGGCCGTGCAACAACAGTGACTGTTATCGCGTCGAATATAAAAAGAAACCGCGAGCGCAAGAATTACATGGCCGACACGGGGAAAAAGAGAAAGATTCTATCGAGAGTGTGGAGGGGAGGGAGAGGCGCGTTCTTTTCTCGGAATTCCGATCGCTCGGCTGCCAACCGATCGTTTCTTGATCTCGACACGTCCGCTTGCGTGTACAAGCGGATCGTAGTAGCGTGTGTTTCCAGGAGCCCGCGGGAATATTAAGCATTCCCGCATCGGGTATGCCTGAAATGGAGACTCGTGAACGTCCAAACGTGTGTCGCCTTCGTCGTCGATTTCGAGAAAAAACCGAGAGATGCAGCCCCGGGACTCGCATTATGTTCCGCGGGACTCGCATTATCGGCTTCCTGCGGGACCGAGCGGTGACATCAATTTCTGGACATAAACAACCGGAGTGTCTCGTAAACCACAGGTGCATTCGAAAACACTGTTCGCGGGTAATAGAATATTTTATACGTACAACGTGTCGGCAAGTTTTTTCCCTGGCCCAAACAAAGGTGTACGATCGGACAGGCTCGCGCTGCGAACGATCATGTCGTGAACCGCATACGAACGGTCAATCCGATTTACAAAGTGTATAGTTCGCGGGCGGTAGAGCTCGAAATCGTATTCGAGCCAATAGCAGACTCTTGCGGTCTTTTGTTTCTCTAATTCAGTCTCCGGTATTTATTGGTTGTGTGCTATTTTTGGTCTGTTCACTCGACGCTAGGAATTTTTCATTTTCTTCTAGTAACTATTAACACGTTGAACGCCACGGCACCCATATGTGGATGACGGAATTATTTGTGCAGGTTTTAGAATGAATTTTTACGTTGATATATTCATTGTACTAAACTTGATTAGGATCTGTAACGTGCAAGAAAGTTGGAGGATTACTTAGTATCATACATTGAATTTTTTGCAATCTTTATTTCATTAAATAACTTACTTTGATTTTGTTGGAATTTTTGGGGTTTCTAGTTTGGCGATCAAAGTGTTAAACCGTAAGGGGGGGTCATTCGAATAGTTTGTGAAATCCACATAGTCTTTAATAAAATATTTCAATAAATTATTTGTTAAAATCATTGTGGTAATCTGTTCGAAGGTACTGTATGAATTTTTTCAGATTGTTTTAATGACTATTATTCTACAGCCCCTACCCATTATGAATAATATTGCCTACTTTTATCTTACAAGCACATTGTTCGCGTTTCAACAGCTCCAGAAACATTACACACGAGATAAATATTCAAAGTAAACTGAATCACACCAGCCGCGAGATGCATCACGATCAGATGTTAATAAATTCGTGGAAGACGCTGACTTACATCATTATTTAGCCATTGCTATGCTCGAGAAGCCAGCGATGACTGTGCCTCGTATCAATTAGCACGGTTCATTAGTTTCATCAATTTTCACAGGAAGTTCAGGATTCTTGGAAGATTTGAAGAGTTAACAATAATATACTTTCCTAGTTTTTCTCTCCAAATGATCATGATGCACTCAGTTAAATGGTTCAGATTGAATAAGTTTTTACGTAATGCGACCAAACGAAGTCTCGTCAATTAATCATTGACTAATTGAAGAGGATGTTGAAAGGACTTCTAGTTAGCAAAAAGATTTGCAATTTGAGGCGTGTAGGATTTTCTAAGCGTGTTGCAGCCAGCGTCTAGTTTGAATGGGTCGACCAGTGAGAAAATTCCGAAGGACACAGGCTGGACATACTCGGGATAATATCTCGTGGAACATCATTGCGGAAACGAACACTTTTATCTCCCCGGGAAGAATCGCATAAAGCGGGCCGTGTGTAATCCGTGCCGCGCCGGCTTTTATCGTCAATGGAAAACAATCAAGACTGAAAGAATCCCGGGGAAACGGTTCGCCTAACTGCGACTGCAAAAGTAATCCGTTGCTCCCTCGCGATGGACTGATTCGCGGCTTCCACGAGAAATTTTTCCGCGTTTATGTTCGAGCACGCTAACGATTCTTACCGTTACCGGCTGGATACATACGGTTGATCGCATACTCGCAAATCTAATTAATTTTAGCTTTTGCAAGCATCGCCGAACGGAAATAAAAGATTAAGTTGTAAATGATCATTTGTATTTACCCTTACTCGCTCGTTCGCTGTTTTTACAACTCTTTACGGTTGAACCACCAAGTGAACGACGTTAGAAATTTTTTATGAGGTTCATCCACTATGAATTTGAATTACCACCATGTTTCCTCAGTACGAAATACATAGCTCTTCTAATAAACTGGCACAGATAAAACAATAATTCGAGCGTCGGTCATTACTGGAATATTATAGGAATAAATTTCTAATTTGTTACCATTTCGTGCTCAGAATATGTTTATTTCGTCTAATTATAATGAACACCAGGGTGTCTCTGGTATTTCATGCCACTATATTTATTACGATTAAAATTGTGATGACTTCGCTTACTTTTAAATTAGCTGAAACGTCCCGTTAAAAAAAAGTACCCACCTTAAAAAAAAAAGAGGGAAGCGCTCGTAAACCTGTTGACCAGTTAAGAGTCAGCAGGATCCGACGGAACTGCATTTTATTTTTCGTTTATCGAAGCCGTTCGCGAAGGAAGTTGAATTTAATGACGGTCCCCTCTCTGCTCGAGGGAGAGCGAATTTGCGCAAACATCCGCAATCCGAGTGTTTATAAGCTCGTCAAACGTTCGATCCATTCACCGGTGAACTGTGAAAACCTAATGTCACCATGAGAGAAATTTCTTCACGAGAGAGAGAGAGAGAGATCGATGAATGACGAAGGTTCGCATACTCGCGAGAGACATCTCAATCGGCCGATACAGGGCCCACTTGTGGAATTCTGAATGGTAATTAAGATATTTCCTTAATTAACGAGCAACGCCGGGCCGCGGTCAGTTGCTCGCGAGTAAGGACGACTTTTGAATTAATACCGCTAACTCGGTTATGCTCCGTAAAGTGCAACGTTAAGAAAATCGGAGATAACGGGGGCCAACGAGTAAGGAAATAATTAACTGAAAACCATGCGATTGCTCGGCCAAGTTGCCGTCACTTATATATCGAGGACTGCTCCTAATAGCAGGCCTCGGTTAAGTGTCCGGCTAGATTTTTATGCGGTCGCCGCAGTTTCCATAAGCGTTCCTCTCAAGAAGTGACACGCGATATCCTTTGGATAAGCGGCACGAACGCCGGGAAATTTGATTTCTACGCACTACAGCATGACACTTCCAGAAGTAATTATATTCGATCGAGTGTTTCTCACTTCTTCCCCCCCCCCTCTGATTAAGAACGCATTAAATCGAATTTAATACGCGCTTTCCTGTGTTTGCTGAAAAGCGGTCGTTCCAGAGGAGATCGATCATTTTCGTGATGTGCCGCACGCTCCGTGGGAAATCAATCATTCGTATGACGTAATGCATGTGAAAATAGGGGGGACGGGGGGTACCACGTAGTACAACACTGTTTTAAATTGAATGCAAAGGATAGCATTCGTCGGACATCGAGGGCCAAAAATGAATATTTTCATTTGACAGAGTGTCAGAACGGCAAAAGTGAGTTTCCGTGACAGTAGCAGGTAACAGTTGGTTAAACGGGGCCACGCATGCGTGACAGCAGTCGTTGAAGCCCTCACTAAACAAATGTTTCTTTCCAATGTTACCATATAATAATAAGAAAGCGACCATGTCTTTGCAATAGCATTGAATACGCAAAAGCGAGAGATGCGCGAAACTGGTCGACGACGAACAAACATGCTTGCCGCCGAGAGACTTTCACGTATTTCACGACTAATCGAAACATAATGGACTCTCCTAGGATGCGACTTGTGCAATCAAAGTTCCCTTACAACCTTCCCGACTTCATTCATGAAAATGGCCGCGCACGTCGCTCCGTGTTACGAAGTGAATAATGCATACTTCAATTGCCGTCGTTGCTGAAACGAACAAAGGCAACGTCGAAATTACATAGAAATCGTCTTGCACGGCTCCCGCGTGTCTTACGCAACGGTAAGAGTGAAAACGCATCGACACAAGACGAGCGGATTCGACGCGTACCGATTCGGCCGCGAAAAGTTCCCCGTAAGCTGCGTTCGAACGGGCCGCGCAATTAAATCGATAATAATTGGTTGCGTAACTTGAACGGCCGCACGCGGGCCAACAGCGGTTGGCCCAATCTGCAAATTATATCATGCAAGCACGCGCACTTAATGAACTCTCGTGGAGAGGTGAGATTCGCGTTTACCCCGGAGGAAAAGAAAAGTAAAATCGAACGCGATGTGCTGGTCATGTTTTGTAGTTGGATCGGCTAGGATACATGTACATCCTCGCTCAGAAGTGCCAGGACGCTCGTAAGCCTCAGCAATTATTAGAATGTGTCTGAACCGTCGAATATTTTTGTTTAAAGCGTTCCAGTGGTCCATAAGAAATTTTTCTGCTAAAAAAGATAAATTCAAAACTACAGAGTACGTGCAGCTAAATGAAATCTCTGAACCATGGCAGTGTATTTTTACTTTCTTTACACTTATCTGTTAATCGATGTATTCTCTTAAGCCTTAATATGTACTGATATGTTATACAAGGACACCTAATTAACGCGGTTTTCAGGCTCAGAGATTTACACTGATTGGCTCCCGAGGTCTTTATATTTGCTAATACTTATGGGCGGGAGTGTACTTCGACTAATTCTTGTGGTTTTTCAGTGCCGGAATCAGCTATTATCACGGAACAAACCGTCTTAATGGAGAACCGTGGAATTAATTATCCCTCGATCCATCGACGGACAGGAGGAGGTTTTGTTGGATCGCGGGTGGTAGACGAGGATCGTTATTGACCGAGAGACGCTCGGCCGATTGAGAAATACTCGGGAAGATAATAGCTCTGCCCACGAGCCTCATAAATTACAAGGGTCGTCAATTAATAACCTGTAATGGCCGGTCGAATCGGGGAACGATCGTTTCATATAACGATTCCACGGAAAACCGTCGGCTCTTCTTCGATCCGGCGCGGATCATTAATGCGATAATTGGTCCGATAATCGCGTGTAACGTATCAGATTGCGGAGTACTGTTAGTTCCATGCGTCTTCGTGATTTAATCGTTCCACCGTCGGTTTCGCGCGATTATCGCACCCCAATCACGCAAAACTGGCAACGCGAGACAACAATCGAAAAAGTTAATGAATCGGAACGTAGGGACATAAAACGGTCCTTTAAAAATGCTCTTTGTGCGTAATTATTTGCTAACGAAAATAACTATGCAAACCCATATACAGTAAAGTCTTGATCCAAGCTCAATCCTCGGGTCCCTGCTGGGACATAGATCGTGTAGGGCTACTATTGGGTGTAGGGCGGCCTAAGGCGCACTACATGAAGAACTGACTAAGATCGTGTAGCTCCGTTCGGCTCAGATCAAGATTTTACTGTGCATCAGTTCTTGGATCTTTGTAAACCTTTAAAGGCGTGACAATAATTCAGGAGTTCTCCAATTGCTTATTGTTTGTGTACAGTGGCTTGCATGAAAAATTTCGACCGATATCGATCACAACAAATTTCTTTTTCAATTACTGTATTTCTTACATAATGTGAAAGTTTCCTAGACAAGCAAAAGTCTATTGAACTCATGCACACCACTGCAAGTTCTTTCGGCGACAGTGCAAAAGGAGTGATTACAAATGTACTGATTGGCATTGTGTTAAAAGAGAGGCGGATACTTGATGACGCGTCGCCCCTTGTGATATCGTGCCATTAATTTCGTGGCAGTGGTTTGGCCCATAATATGTACCTGTCCTCGTTAAGTATGCGTAAAGAGTGCGTGGGTCGTGTACCGACTATAGCGTCTCGCGCATGACAATCAACGTGTAACGCGAGCTTAATGGATTCGCGTACCCCGTTTAAATCGACTTCCACGTCCACGTGAACTTCGATGGTTTCACACGCGAAGCAACATACTTCTCCTTCATTAACATGTTCACTGCCACACAAAAGCCCTTAAAAGGCACGCAAAATCCAAACAGCTTATTTAGCCCCTTGTACTACGATTTATTTTACAGTTGCAGTGACTAGAACTCCTTTGTTGTTTCCTAGAAGGTAAATATTTACATCGATTGTATGCCTATATGTCCTCCAATGGCTATATATTGACAACAAAATAGAAGTACTTCTTTAGAAGTGGCGATAAGGATTTGATCATTGCTAGGTTAACACTTTGACTGCCACACTAGAAACCTAAAAAATTCCATAAAATCAAAGTAAGTTATTTAATGAGATAAAGATTGAAAAAAATTAAATGTATGGTATTGAGTAATCCTCCAACTTTGTTGCATTTTACAGATCCTAATCTAATTTGGTACAATGACTATATTAACGTAAAAATTCATTCTAAAACCTGAATAAATAATTTCGTCACCCATATGTGGGCAGTCAACGTGTTAATTAGGTTATCAGGTCCTTTCAGCTGTACTAACTTCAACTGTTGAGTGCTCTTCGACAATTACAAGCCCTCCTTGTGTTCATTAAGGATTGATTGACAAGCTACAGTAACATTTAATTTGTCAAGTTATACTATCGCTAATAACCTCGCTGTTGATGCGACAATAAATTCAAACACACACACAAAAAAAAAAGAAATTCCGTTGCAGGTCTCCGTTGCGAGTTGTCGCTTCCGTTTCCAGGTAGTTTGCAGACGTACGAAACGTGTCCAGTTGCCGAAATCGTTGCACGTATTTCCGTTGCATTCAAAATTGGTCCGCATTATTTCGCCGTTGCAATTATCCGCACGAATCTTCGGCGACCCGGCACGGTTGTAGTTTTCTGACACCTTGCTTTGATTACCGTATTCTGGTCCCCTTTTGTGTCCGCTTTTTTATATCCACACGATTCTTTTACACCGTAAAAAATTCGAGAATCGTTTGGATGGAGGAACTATCAATTAACGTGGTTATTTTAATATTTACGGCACTTCGGAGAAACGTTCAATCGCATATTTAAATAATCCGAGGTAAAGGATTTCTATACATTTTTATCTAGCAATTAGTGTTCTTTTTAAATCTTTCTACTCTTTCATCCGATTCTACTCGTTTTATCTGTACGTATCCCTTATCTTTATGATATCTGTTTACGCTACTGTATATATTATGTGTCTTGCGTTTTTGTTCTTTTATCTTGGATTTAGTAATTGAGCAATTTCACACCTCGCGATTCTTAAGAAGGGATCACGAGCCGTTCATTCTGTCATTAAAACATTAATTGTATTTATCTGAGAATTTATTTAAAAGTTATTACATTTTCCAACAAACCTATTCAACTAGAACCTATGCAATCTAACGACTATAGGTAAAAATTTACCAAACCGATATTTTAAAATTTCAATATGAGTTCATGAAAATGTTGTAAAGAGTAACTATTTTCTCAACGATTCCAACAAATTGCAATTTTTAAAAAATTTCTGTATCATCTGGTAAA
Source organism: Halictus rubicundus (assembly GCF_050948215.1). Taxonomy (NCBI): domain Eukaryota; kingdom Metazoa; phylum Arthropoda; class Insecta; order Hymenoptera; family Halictidae; genus Halictus; species Halictus rubicundus. The sequence goes on from NC_135155.1 coordinate 3,085,473, forward strand.
CTAACTTTTCTAAGACCTTCAAAGAAGTCGTCCAATTTTAGAAAGTTATTCTATTGTAAAGAGTGTTCCAATATTAATTCCGGCCACGGTAGCTGCTATATATTACAGACACATCGAACGAGATAACAAGAGCCGCGAGATAATGGACAGGAAAATCAGCTTGCCGTCACAGAAACGCATCATTACACCCGATCGCCATTTTCTCGATTGAGGTTAGTTCCTCGTCGCGGTCTTTTCCTCCTGAGAAACCTTCAGGACGTGGGAAGCGAAAGGCAGGGGCTTCGAAGTATGTTGCACATGTGCCAAGAAATGGGTGGCGCCCGACCATGTGTCGAGAGAAGTATGATCGACCTCAGCAACAAATCCCCGAACACCACTAACCGGAAATCATTTATTTCGATTTAAATCGATTTCAATGTTTTTGTGAGTATACGCCGAATTCTATGTGTCTTCGAATGAACCGACAAACACATTGTTTGAGGACGACAGCAATTAACATTTCTCCACGGCGACGCTCGGCGAATCGGATTTCGGAGCTCCACGATTCTTGTCCTCTGGTCGAAGGGCGTGTTCAGAATTTTCTGTCAGCGATTCGCGTTCCTCTTACACGGCCACAGTTTTCTTTTTCGTTGTGTTCCACGCACTCGGCCGACTTCCCATCGCGGGACAGCAGCAGCCTGTTGCTTCGACTCTGGCTCGCTTCCCACACGAAATGTGAGCGCGTGCATGCGTGCATGCGTGTATTCTTACACGCGCGCAGCCCGGAGTCGTGTGAGATTCCTGCTGAAAAAACGTTTTTCGATCTGGCGATCGCCGATGCTTCCAGAATGTCTCTCTTTACAATATTTTCGAATATTGTCCCTCTGTTAGAGCGTCCCATAATGTGTAAAGATTTGCAGTCCACTATATTTTCAACGAACGTAAAATATGCATTTTGACCTATGAAAAGTATTTCCATAATAAATTATAAACGTTGTCAAAGATAAAACGAGACTATTGTTTTCGTATTGTCCCTTTTTAAACAAAGTTAAATCAATACACTAAGGCTATTTCGAACTCGTTCGAACAGAAGATAAATGAGGATTAGTAAAATGCGTTTGTGCAGTTTCTGAACGCCAATTTTGTCCAGAAAAGGATTAGAAGTGCCGGCGGACCGGCTTAGGAAAAGCAATGAGCAGTTTCCTTCTGCGAAAATGTTCTTCCGCCTTAGCTGAGGCGGTATGCTATCCAGGTACGCTAATTGGCCTTTCCTTGGAATGGGATAACAATTTCCATGGCGGCTTTCCACCGGTACGCGGCTGCATTTCTCGCAGACCGTGCGCCACGGTTTGCATGGCAGCTCTCAAGGATTTTTTCGACGCCTTTATCCGGAAGCGATTTTTTATTCCACGGTTGTCTACTTTGTTCCATGTGAAGTTTGTCTTGCAAAACACACGTTCCTACCGACAGACGTTGCATTTATTATATAGATTGAAAATACGCGTGAACGTCAGAACAATTTTATACGTTTCTTTGTACATTCACTTCTACAGGGTGTCCCAAAAATGTAGTTCCTTGAAACGAGTGAGTCCTGAGGTGATCCGAAGTAAAAGTCACAAAATTGGTTACTTCATAACTAATTAAAAATTACAGCTATTTCGTCGCTCGCGCAAACCGCAAGAATTACGCAATTAAATTCGAATCGCGGTTTGTAGTCCACTTTTCGGAAACGGCGGGGCGACCGTGCGCATTCTCAGAACTTGTGGTACCCACATAATTAAACGTCGTTAGAACCTGTTAACGCTGGAATAGCTGTCGGGTTAGGCGAGTACCGACAACCGAGCGGAATAAAAAACGTGAGAGCCTGGCCGTGATTCCGTAGGGAAATAAATTGTTTCCAGTGTTATCTGTTTGCTCAGGGAGAAGAGGCCGATAAAAAAAGAAGAAAGGGAAACACACGGAGCCGAGCCGCAGCACAAAGTAAACTGTGAACGCAAAGAAGGGCGCAGTGCTTTACATATGTCAACTTTGTCGTTCCCTAGAAAGCCGCGTGACCCGTAACCGATTGATGTTACGCATGGTTAACCGTGGCATTTCGTCTGCATTGTGCACGTCCATAAACGCAGCGAATTTAGAGTTCACCGTCTGCATGCCGGCTGCGCCTTTCCAAGGAAACTGCACGGGCTTCCAATGCCTTCGCAACGAGTCCGAAAACACCACGAACCTAACCACCTGCACGCTTTTTTTCGAGGTTCCAGCGTTTTCTTCCGAATTCAAATTATCTGCTCCGTGAAACCGGCGAATTTTATTTTAGTGTGAGACTGTTGAAACAATTTTTTAATTATCGAGTAAAATTATTTTGGAGTATTTTACTAACATATTTACTTTTCTCCTAGTTATATAGTGCAGAGAAGATTGCAGAGCGTTCTGAATGACATTTACTTTAAAAATGGTAAATTTTGGTTCATTTCACCTATTGTTGTACGCTTTGTATTTCATTTGGAATCGAAATAATTCCCAGTGGTTGAACAGCTACCTGCATATATGTGAAAGAATAAGAATAATAATTAACCAAGTCAAAACCATGAAAACGATAGAATAGTAAGTGATACGTCGATGACAGAAGGACAATATAGTCTCATAAGGACCTACCCACATATCGTTCCGCTTCTGTCGCAAATAAAAACGATAAACGGCTCCAAGAAACGGCATTAAAGTAAATGAAAGGCTGCCTCCTCGTCTGCCTTATAATTTCGGGGATGTAGACAGAGAGGGGGCGAGGAAGAATAAGGATCGACGAAGGTTAGGTTCGTCCCGACAGTTTCCGTGAGTTCACGAAGTTGCGACGCATGGTCGTCCAAATAATAATACAGTAAACCCTCCTGTAACGCGGTACTCTCATACCGCGGACCAAAGATTTGATTTGTGTAAAATTTAATTTAATTTGATCTGATTGGTGCCAATTCTGAGTTTCTTATAGCACAATACAAATTAATGGCGTAGTACCTACTTTAATATATTGGAAAGAAAAAAATCCTATCGGTGGCCTGTTTCAAAGTGCTATAGGAAAATGTGAGGAAAGATAAACCGATTTTTTCAAGTTTCTCTTAATATAATAAATAGTATTTAGCTTTTCAAGTAGTACATTACATTTTTTGTGACCTGTATACTGCGTAATAAGAATAACCAATTACTTCAATATGTTTTAACGCGTTTATTACGTGAAGAAACAATTTTATTGGAAAATGTGTAACATTAAACGAAAAATCGGTGCGTCAAAATGATAGCACAAATTTCTTAAAATAGCTAAAATATAAGAATATGCATAAAAAAATAATGTTTTAATATTTCGTATCTCCGCCTTTTGTTTGTATAACTGCCACTAAACGTTTTGGCATAGATTTATATAATTTTTTAACAAATTTCCTGCTTAACGCTGCCCAGTTTCGTTCAATGCAGATTTTTAATTCGTTAAGGGTTCGAAATTGTCTTCCACCGGCATATTCTAATCTGGCTAAATGGGCCCAGCAATTTTCTATAATATTTAAATCTGGAGACCTGGCTGGTCATTCCAAAATTTTAATATTTTCCCGCGTAAAATATTCTTTTACAATCTTGGCTGTAGGAACACTTGCGTTATCTTGCTGATAAATAAAGTTTGTGCCCGCAATTTTTACAACATGTCTCTTCAATTGTTCGTCGACTAAATCAATATACTTTGCACTATTCGTTTTACCACTTACAAACTTAATTTCAGTGTGTCCATAGTACCCAATTCCCGCCCACACCATTTCTCCACCACCACCGTATTGCCGACTACATAAAATTTGTTGTACTTTACGCAAATCGTGGAAATAACATCGGTAGCCATCCGGTCCATCCAACGTAAATCTCTTCTCATCAGTAAAGATAACTTTTTGCCATTTTTTCTTCCAATACTTCTCAGCAAATTGTAAACTTGTTTCTTTATGTTGCTTTGTTATCGGTGGTTTACGCATTAATTTTTGGCGTTTTATGTATTTACACTCTTGTATAATACGTTGTACATTACGTATTTTGGTATTTACTCCAGCTTTTGCTGCAATCCCTCTTGCAGTAGCAGCAGAATTTGATGCAGTTCTTAAAATTGCACTCCGCTGAAGATCAGTTGTCACTCTTGGACGACCTGTGCTCTTTTTTCCCATATTCGTCTACATTTTTTAATAAATTGTAAATAATCTTGCGACTACGATTCAACAGTTTCGCAATTTTACCGATAGAACGATTTTCTTTACGTAAATTGTGTATTGTTAATATTTCAGGCCCAGTCAATCTTTTACCGCGAGCCGTTGTTGAAAATTTCACAATATTTTAACACCGGAACACGAACAATCTTAACTACTCGCCGATGTGAACAGATTGGCGCCTTCACGCTGACGGAAAATACACAATTTTGATTTTGTGCTATCATTTTGACGCAGCAGTCAGCACTACTGTTTTCGTTTTCGGCTTAAAGTTCAACCTATAAACAGAAAACGAGTGTTTACCCTGAACAGATACAACTTATTGCTAACTGAACAGTGCTATATAATACGGGAACTGTTGTTGTACGATTATATTTGCGAGAATTAACAGAATTAGATAATGTGCTATCTTTTTGTCGCGGAGTGTAGACACCTGAAATTCCTCAATTGGGCCCACCTCGAGGCGGTTCCGCGAAGCCTCGGGAGGCAAAAATTCCGCCGTCGGGTTCCCGGGGCATCAGTCCCAGTCGGTGGAGCACAAAACAACCTCGAGGCTCGCCAAGATTGCCTGCCATCTCGCTCGAGTAACGGAGAACGGTATCGGGACTCGGGATGATCGTTCCCGTCGCGAAGACCAGAACGCGCCGCGCCGCCTCGGATCGGGATGAGCAAAAAGGTGGAAAAAAAAGGATATTCGCGAGCGGAGAAGCTTCTTGCACGCTACACACTCGGGGATAACGATCGATTGTCCCTCGTTGCAACGCCGGAGAAACGTGTTCATTGTACCGAGAGTTTCTTGTCGCTGTAACCTGCCGCCGAGAGATACGAGTGAAATCGACTTCGCGTGCACAGTACCGGCCATTGTTGCCGTCGCTGGCTGTACCGCAGATGGAGCTGAAGATGACGCTTGATAGAAAATGGAACGTTATTTCAGAAACGCGTTCGCGTCGGCCGGGCCGCGCGGATTCCCGTTAGATTCGCCCGGCTCTGTTCGCTGGATTTTGATCGCGAGCGATTGTCCGTGCACGCTACCAACGCAACGTGAGAACATTTACATTTTATTGTAAGTCGTTAGCCTTTCCGCCCCTTGGGTCACCCACGCGTTGCTTGTAATCTCTTTCTAATTAGCTCCCGGATTACGGACGCGTCTGATTGTTGCACCGGTGGCAACGTTTTGGGATCGTTTAGCCTCCTTGCAAGCCGAATAAAAGTAACAGATAAATGATTCAGTGAAAGTATGAAATATATCCGCGCTCTCACCAAATTGTTAAGAAACAATATTTCGCAATTTCATCGGCGGCGAAGTTCGACGTGGAAATATGCGCGCGCTTTCCATTTATTCGTTGCATTCCGTATGAATTCTTTCCTCGCGATGCAGCGGATCAAAACGAGACTAGGCGTGCTTTCATTCGCAGTCCACCTGTTGCTCCGAGATCGAAGGTCTGCGAGCAAGGTTGCCGGTCGTTAAAAGAGAAATACGAGCGACATTCACTGTGTCCTCGGCGTCCGCTTCTTCGCGAATCTTGCCCGTTGTTTCTTTCTTTCGGAAGAAATCGGTTTCCTTCCCTTTCATCCGATCACTAACAAATACGTTGACTGCGGAATTTATACATTTACGATCGAAATGAGTAGGTGACACTTGAAGCACAGGAAAAATGAAAAGCATTTAAGAATTTCCATATATTATTTTCAACTTACTGAAATTATTAAAGAAGAAATGATGCCACTAATAAAACTTGAATATAGAAAATAAAAAAGCAGTAAACTACTGATGTTAAAAGCAGATTCATTTTTTTGTACGGAAAAACAGCGCGCAAATACAGGGTGGTCCACGCAACTTGCACACATATATAACTTCCAAAGGATGCGTTACACGAAAAAGTTTTGTATACAGAAGTTGCATGGTCTGAAGGGGTACACAATTTAGTGTATTTATTTTTCTTTTACAGGTGGAAGTGTTTCGGAGATTTGAAGCTCGACTTTGTTTTTTTAAATAAAATACTGTATTTTTTATACCAAAATATGGAAGAATGTCGAATTCTGAGTAAAAAAGTATTGACCTTCATTAGCCCTAAACCTGATAATTAACGAGTAATTTCACTTCATTTCCCGAAAATTTTCTTACAAAGAAAAAGAAAATCATTTAATTTTATTTTTATTTTTCTAACCTGATATTACGCGAAGAACATTTTCAGGAAATAAAGTGAAATTACTCGTTAATTATAAGATAAAATCTCCGAAACACTTCCACCTGTAAAAACAATAAATACACTAAATTGTGTACCCCTTCAGACCATGCAACTTCTGTATACAAAACTTTTTCGTGCAACGCATCCTTTGGAAGTTATATAGGTGAGCAAGTTGCGTGGACCACCCTCTATAAATGCGATAATGGTGCAAGTAGGTTAAAATCACAATGATTTAAAATAATATCTATTGGTTTGGAATAAGGTGAACAGAGCGACTAGTCGCGAGCAGAAACGTGGTGGCGAACGGGGACACTCACCTTACCCACAGGCACGATCCGCGATCAGAGATCGTGTGATTAATGCTGCGCGAACAAAGGCCCGAGCAGAGAAAGTCAGGTTATTCGTTGTGTGTTCGCCGCAGTTCTTATCTTCCGTTAGAATGCCGGATCGCCCACCTCCGATCGAGACTCGGGTTATCAGTCGCGTCGAGAACGATTCGTGGTACCGTGGGTGGTCACCGAAGGTGCGAGCCAACGTGTCCGTCGTTCGTTTACAATTCTTAAATCGATCGGGAACGGATAAGCACGCGGAAGCGGGGCCGTGATAACGCGCGCCGTCTAATTAATCGCGGCTACTAAATCACCGGTTTTTGTTTTGGCGTCGTCGACTCGACCCGTGGCGCCTAATCAAGTTAGCCAATTAGAGGGAGGGTAAGACCGCTCGGGATCGTTTAAATCAATTTTGCACGGCGAGGGACGGAGTACCTGTTACAGATCGACGACGCGATTTAATTAACGGCGAACGATGAGATCGATGGATAGCGCTCTGTACGACCGTGGTAAATTACAAAATGAACGTGGCTGCTCGCCGGTGAAACCGATGTTTCCAGCGGCAGATGCGAACGGCAGCTTGGGATCGGGGATCTTGACCTAGACCAACTGGAAAGTCCGAGGAGAATACAGGGAGCATAACCTAAGGTAAGTCGGGATCGTCTCTGGGATTCTGTGATGCCGGGTCGGGCCGGGCCGGGCCGGTGGTTCATCACCTGCTCATCACCGAGCGTGGGATGATGCGCCGTCCCAGGTAAAAGGCTTCCAGAAAGGAAGAATCGAATGAAAAGGGAAACCCTCGGGATCGCGCGGGCTACCTCCATTATTAATGAATCGTGTGAAGGCGGAGATCGTGCAGCGACTGCCACGACTATCTGATGGGAGTATCGATCCTGGATGACGCTTGCCTTATGGACCACGGGATTCGCTCTTCTTTAACAGAGACCTGCGACCATTTTTCTTCAGCGATTTTTCGATTGAGTACATAGCTAGACATCCGAGCGACCTTTTAATTAGTTTATCAACCGGGTCGAGTGACGTTGGTTGTACACGTTGGTTTCCTATTTCTAAACATCGAGGTCCTGTTTCACAAGCGAGTGTACACATACTTCCAAGATCATATCTGGTTTGGATATTGTTTACGTTTTACTCTACTTTATTCACCGTTTTCATCGATGATAGACTTTCCGTGTGAAGCTTAATTGTTTCGCGTTTTTCTGATTTATTCTTGCGTATATTTACCGTGCAACGGTGCAGGTAAATGTTTATATACTGGGTATAAACACCTCTTTTATCACCTTTCTTAACGAGTTAGATTGTGATGCATGTACCTATTGTAATCTATTTTTCCATATTCTTTTGAAAACCAAACACTCAAGCTGGTTTATCTTGTACTTGATAGAAACATCGCTAGAACTTTATACTCAATGTACTCAATTTTAAAGAAACAAAATGTACTCAAATTTTCGTTGGTGTGAAAAAACTGAATGGTCTCCGATTCCACCTCGACACTCGATGGTGAAGTATCTCCAGAGCACGAAGGGTTAAAATAACATCCCAGCTCGTAATTCTATATTTCGGCACGAGGATCGCATGACGCGTTGGTTCAGTGGAAGATGAGCAATTAGACAAGATGTTACATGTATTAGGTTGTTCGATTTTATAACGCCAACCTTGTACGCGTTTTTGTGAAGAATAGGGAAGAGCCACAGGTGACTACCCTGAAGAAGTCTTATCCAGGGTGCGCAAGTCCCGATGTCTCATTGTAGACAATGTGGCAACCTTTGATGGTTTTTTTTTATTTAAGCATTTCAGATCTCAGTCGAGATCTATTTCTGCTGCACTGAGACAATTTACAGTGTACATATATATACACATTCATACATACACAATCCACACTAAATTAAATCAAATTCGCAGATTACATTTTTTTAAGAACTTAAAAATGAGAAGACAAGCCCCAATATTGGGTCGGGCAACCAACATTTCCAAGCTTAAGGGCAACTGAAGGTTAATTTCACGCAACTGCTGAATTATCCCAGATCGCTGTAAATCGAAGAGGCTACATTGCCAAACAATATGATTAATGTCCTGACTACTATGTCCGCAGTCGCATTTCGAGTCACTAACAATTCCTACACGAAATAGAGATGCATTAAGACTATAATGATCGACTCTGCACCGATTAATAGTTACAATAAATTCTCGTGAAAGCCGTTCGTGTTTAAACCATGGCTTAGACCTTCCAGTATAATATTGGTTGAAAAATATTTTCCCCTTCGTCAAGCCTTGCTCTTTTATAGTCTTTTTGGTTTGTATATGCGCATTTCTCTTGAACTCCTCATACAAGTCAGTAAATGGGATTGGTAATGTTGAGGCACTGCAGGTTTCTGTGGCTGATTTAGCTAGATTGTCCGCAAGTTCATTACCTTGAATACCCTTATGGGAGGAAATCCAATAAAATTTAATGCCATTGCTGTTGTGATTGTTTTTTAACAAAATATTATATTTCCTTTTTATCTCGAGTATGATACTGTTTGTTTTGATTCTCACTTTACAGCTAATGAGGCTTTGTAAGGCACTTAGTGAGTCAGAAAAAATTGCGAAATTACGATCCATATTTTTAACAGCAATATCTAAAGCATCATTTAAAGCGATACATTCCGCAGTGAAAACAGAAGCCCTATTGCTCAGATTTCTCTTAATTTCCATATTAATTTCAGAACAAATACACGCCGTGTCCACAAACTCTCTGTCACACATTTTACTTCCATCTGTATATATTGCTGTGGCACTGTTTTTTGACAGCTCTTCTTTCAGCTCAGCATTCGGACAACTTACGTTGGCCAATCCTTTGCCAAATTCTACGTTTATTGGTACTGATGTCATTATAGTGTTAAAATCATGACTAAACACATTAAAGTAATCATGCGTCTCAATTAACTTACTTGACTTTAGGAGTTCTTCAATACACAGTACCAAAATTCGTTTACGTTTAGTTCTATCTTTTCTACTTACTCTGTGATACCTCTGTGTTAACCTTTGATGGTTGGTCATCCAAAAGTGGTATCATACTTTAGGAGAATTGTCTAAAATTAAGTAAAAATTGTCCAGCTCGTAGCTAGGAGCGAAGAGAAGCGAAGCTCCATTCCTGACCACTCGACGACCAAATCACCAAAACACCGGAAGCATGCTTAGGAAGCCATTAATCTGACGCGGTTAGCGTCGGGCAGAAGCCGTCCAGGGATCTTGTTAATTGGAAGACGAATCTTGGAGAGGTCCTGGCTGAGGAGGCGAGAGGACAAGGAAGTAATCGAAGACGGGCACCGGCGCGGCGCGGCGCAGGCTGGCAGCTTGCGTTTTTCTCAGACTCCTTGTGGGACGCGTCATAAGTTTCCTTAAAACACCGAGAAGAAGCGAGGCTGGCCAGCTGCCGGTGTCCATGGGACGCCACGAGGCGAGGAGAGCCTGTGAAACGAAGGGAGCTACGGGCGAAATCCTTAGAACAGGACGTGCTGCTCTCGTACGAGGAGGCCTCGCTTCCGGGTTTCGGATGTGTATTAGATATTCATGCGCGTTTCCTTAGGGGGCACCTGGTGCTTTTTCTTCGAGCGGGCCCGGCACGCACGGGCCCCCGAGACCTAATTTTTGAGGAGGCATTCTAGCAACAGGTCCAAGAAATCGATGTTTCTTCACGCGCATGTAAAAGTACAATTTAATTTTCTAGTCGCGAAGAGATTCGTACGGCAACAAGATAATTTAATATGAACGTAATACGAAACGAAGCAAATAATATGGAAGCTCGATGTTGCAAAGGTGGATATAAGGTACTTTTTCTGCTGTACTCTTCCATTTTACGAGGGTGGTCTGAAAAGTTTCCGACCTCAACATGAAGATGGCAGTATTCGTCGACAAAAGTACTGAAGCGTGTTTGTGCATGCTTTGACAGGTACTCACCAAAATTTCAGCCATTTCGGACGCTCAGTTATTGTTTAACAGTCGTTTCGAGTAAGTTGCTGTGAGTGTTTTTGTGAAAATGGAAAAACTCGAGTATCGAGCTGTGATTAAATATTTATTTTTGAAAGGCAATACGCCTACGCAAATCAAAGAAGAGTTAGACGCTGTATACGGGAACTCTGCACCATCATTTACCACCGTGAAATTTTGGGTAGCTGAATTTAAACGTGGCCGTTCCGGCTTGGGTGACGATGACCGTTCGGGACGCCCAAAAACTGCAACCAGTGACGATAACATCGCTAAAATTCACCAAATGGTGCTAGACAACCGTCGAATTAAAGTTAGAGAGATAAAAGAGGCCATGAATATATCGAAAGAACGTGTTTGTCACATATTGAATGAAGATTTAGGCATGAGAAAGCTGTCTGCGCGTTGGGTGCCGCGTTTGCTCACGTTGGATCAGAAACGTGTTCGAATGAACATTTCGATCGCTCTTTTGGCGCAATTTAGGCGCAATAAATCAGAGTTTTGGCACCGGCTAATTACTGTTGATGAAACTTGGATACACCATTACAATCCCGTATCAAAAATGCAGTCAAAACAGTGGACTGCTTATGGGGAATCGCCGCCAAAAAAGGCAAAGGCTGTTCCTTCGGCTGGGAAAGTGATGGCGACTGTTTTCTGGGACAGTCGTGGAGTTATCTTTATTGATTATCTTCAAAAAGGGAAAACCATTACAGGAGCATACTACGCATCATTACTTGACAGGCTGAAGGCAGAAATTGCGGAAAAACGGCCACATTTGCAGAAAAAAATCTTGTTCCACCAAGACAATGCGCCGTCTCACACCTCAACGATTGCCATGGCAAAAATCCACGAATTACGGTTTGAACTGCTGGATCACCCAGCTTACTCACCAGATCTAGCTCCAAGCGACTTCTTTTTGTTCTCCAAGTTAAAAGGTGCACTCGGAGGACAGAGATTTTCGTCAAAGGAAGAAGCCATCACCTTTGTAAGTAGCTATTTTGCAAAGAAAGACGGCAAGTACTATTTGGACGGGCTGGAGAGATGGGAGCATCGCTGGGAGAAGTGTATAGACTTACAAGGAGACTATGTAGAGAAATGAAAATAATTTTGAGGAAAAAATGCCTTATATATTTGTTAGGTCGGAAACTTTTCAGACCACCCTCGTATTGAGCAGGAAAAAGGTTACGATCGGTTGCGTCGCACCGACAACAACCTGTTCGACACCCACCAGTCGTCCGCGATTGCGCTCGCCGTTCAGCCATTTGTCGCTGATTTGTATATCTCTATGTGGTCGTAGGGAAAGTAGCGATACTGGTCGTTGCCACGAGACGGGAAGGGTACACGTGTTGGCCCGTGGTGGTAATGAGTGCTGACTCGTGGGAAATTTGAGTTGCCGCGACCTTTTCTGCCTCCGGGTTTCGTAATGCCTGTTCGAAGCCAGAAATACGCGGAAAAATGTGTTCGCTCGGAAAAATTCAGATCGATTTGAATATCTGTAATCAACGGGAGACGGGCGTGAAACAGCTGCTATCTAGATCTCCCGAGACTTTATCCAGCGTTTTTCTTGCTCTCGCGGTTTATGACGCGTGAGCTGCTCGGTGGGAATATACATACGAGTTAGTATACTGTCGATTTCTGGCCAATTGCCTTTCTCAACAAATTGCTAAATCTATATAAATACAAATGAAACTCGTTTATAAATTTTATTAGAAAACACGCGAAAACATTTTATACACCCCATCGGTTTAGAAAAATGATTCAATTTTACTGCAACGCAGCTTCTCGCTTATTGGGGGGCAAATGTAAAGCATTTGCGGTCCTCTTGTTGCCAATAGTCGTACAAAATAAACTTCAATTGCTCGTACATGTTCAGTTTTTGCATCTGTACTGTCTCATAATGTGCAAAATGTGCAATAAATAAAAACAATATTAGAATGTCCTGTGGTTGTATTATAAATGAAAGAGAACTTCCTGCGGAAAGGGTTTTGGTTACAGTTTGCATAAAAATAGCGACAATTTGAGATTTTGACCGCACAGCTACCTGACCGCTTAGTGTTACACGTTCAATAAGAACAGACACAGTATTGCGTTTCAATGCTCAGTTTATCGACGCTTTAAACAGTGCAAAGTCGCGACACGTACAACAAGTAAGTTGATATATCAATAAGAACCGATCAATGAATCGCAATTATGAATGAACGGGCTCGTTTCCCGTTATCGTAACGTCTCGAAGTTCCTACAAAACCATACTCGAGAGAACCTGCGGTTTCACAAGGATCAAGATCGTCCAGAAAAATCTCACGAGGTTGAAGGAGCAATTTGTTCCCTAATGCACAAATTCCCCAGATCAAGCGAAGGATGACAGAAAGGTACTGATGATAGAGTGTTGTGTAAACTGTCCTATCCTAACCCGGTTAACTAAACCTGTCCGAATATTTACGGAACTAGAGTGCCCTTTCACTCCGCGGCCTGCTTTTCTCCGAAGAGGACGACCTGAAAATGCTGCGGTCCTTTTTGACTGTGTACGCGTCCTTTGTCTGTATTGTGCAACGATAGATTACCACTTGCAGCCTGTAAGAGGCTGCCATTCGTGGAGACGTTGCTCGGAAACGAGTCCCACACATGCTTTGAATTTCGTGCTACGTTAAAAATTCCAAAAAATTTTCCTACTAACAAAAATGGGAAACACGATATAAAAATTCCCCGCAATTAAAATTTTGTAACCTACTACCGGAGAAATTACAGAAAATACTTTTGAGGTGAGATATTTTCGAGTTGTTTATTTCTATTCTCTTAAGCTCTACTGGTCCTCAAATTTTTGAGTTGGAATATTTTCAATTTTTCTATAAAAATTGCGCTTCAAGTGTCTCGAACTTGTTTCCTACGAATTGTTAATTTCTCCAGCTTCGATATTAAACTCTCCAGGTGTTAAAGATCTTTACGAAATCGCAGAGAAGCTACTACGATTTAAGGATGACAGAGCAACGACAGATTGCACCCACGTAGCAAACGATAAAATATTTTTCGCTTCCGTGAAACGAATGTACCAACTGTTATTCCTGCGGAATAAATCTGGCCTATCAGTAATCGCAGGTTACGATACCCCCGTTCTTTGATAGATCAAGAAATTAAACTGATATACCTCGCTAACGAACCCACTTCCCTGGTCGTCGAGCTTCAAGCACTAAAGGTTGCAGGGCCGAGATTAAATCTTTTTCCCAGGTGGCGCAAACCCCGGAACAAAAGGTTCAACCCGCGTGCACCATTCATTTTGTTGCGAGGTGCAAACTAACGCTGCGCTGTTTCTTCGTAGACACATGTCCGCGATTGAAAAATAAATCTGCGGAAGCATCGACTGCTTTCACCGATGTAACAAATGTGGTCGTGAAAGCTTCGTTCAACACTGTGTTGCTTATCTGAACGGATTACACATCGAAAAGAGTAATTTTTAACCCGTAGCACTCGAATGGCGACTGTGAGGCGCCACTAAAAATTCCTGTATCATTATTCAAAATATTTTCTACATTATTAAATTTTTTTTTGTATTTAATAAATTACTACACATTTCAGTACTGTACGAGTCAATTACATCATTTTCGTATGTATAACATGAAAATATATATATATATAAGGGAAATATTCTAGGTCGGAAGCTATGTTTCGTTTTAGAGTTAAAATGGCTTCGTGTGCAAAGGGTTAAAAAGTTGTTCAAAAATTGTCATTCACAATCGATCATTAATAGATTTTATGCATTTGTAACGAAAGTGAATAGATGAAACCCAAAGAGTAAATTTTGATTTCTAACACCTGTTTGTCGTAGTTGAGCCAGACAATTTTTTATTATTAACAACAAAAGAATACGAAGGAAATTCCTTCTCCTTGCCACAAAGAAAAATTTTTGTTCTTAGCAGAATCACCTGAACTCATCGGAGGAACGCGCAGCATTTTCACATGTACCTACCTTGCGTTTGCATAATTTCTACGCGATTTGCATAGAGCTCTCCTAGAAGCTCAACGATGAACAGGTAACACTGTACGTAACCCGAGGAAGACCCTGGCCAATCGTATTAGAATATCGTCCCGAGGCGGCCCGATGGGATCTCGTTTTACCTATTCACGTTAATATCAGGCTTTTAACGCGGACAACGCGATCGGCGTCCGTGCGCACGCACACATCGCGAATAATTACTCGCGAAATCGCTGTACAACCGACGAACACGTAGGTAACATTATATACACAAGCCAGGTAAGAGGAAGCATTCCGAGCAACCGAACGTTTATGACGCTTGGTTCTATTAGTATCAAACGAGCGTTGCGAATAGTGTTCCTTCTCGAGAAATTTTATAATTGATTATTTCTCATCTCTCGAGAAAAATTCCAGTATTTCTCGAGAAATTTAAATCTAGGAAAATTCTTATGAATCTCATTTATTTTATAACATATAAATTCTTAAATTCTCTTAAATTCTTATTTAAAACTAGAAAAACTGAATACTGAATTGAGTAATGAGTTTCTTGTTGTTATTAAAGAAGAAATATCTAAAAGAAGAGACAAGATTGTTGTATCCCTTGTAAAATATCTGCATAATCCAGAATCTCTGCAAAAAGATTCAGAAGATACATTTTTTTTATTTATCATCTAAGGCAGATATGTATAAAATGGCAAAACAAATTCTAAGCAGACTTTTTGGAAAATATGACAACGATTCTTATGAAAATAGTGAAAAACTTTCAAATTCTGAGAATGAGGAACTGTAACTGGAAAAACAGTTAGAATTAGAAATTGCAGATAGCCTTCAAGAATTTAGTGTCAAGAGTTTAGCGGCAGAAGAAAATAAATTCCGGACTCTAACAAAGAAATTCCAAATTTTTGAGTCCACTGAAGAAAGGACACCCAATCTTCAGCAACTTTTGGATGTTCTGTATACGATAAAGCCAACATCCACACAAAATGAAAGAAATTTTTCTACGGCTACAGATTTTGTTACAAAAAAAAAAGTAGATTGTCTGATTCTACATTAGACGCATTTCCAAAACAAAAGCGTAATGTTTCACTTTATAAAAGTTTGGTAAAAGTTTCCTAATATTTTTCTATTTTATTAAAAATTCTCGAGAATTATCGAGAAATATAGTCTTATTTCTCATTTCTCGAGAAATGAAAATGTTGAGAAATCGGGAACACTAGTTGCGAACCGTGTGCGTTATTCAGGATCGCGTCAGGACGAGCGAGAAATCCCGCTAGTCTCGAAAAACGAAGGAGTGATGGTACAGACAATCAGTTTTCTCTACTGTCTGTAAAACCCTTGATGAGTCGATCAAAAAAAGTCGATCATCTTTACATTTTACCATTTGACTTTAGCACCTCTTTTTAACGCCAGGTTTACGGAGACGCATTCTAATATTTTTGATTGACAATTATTGAGTAATGTGAAATAGTCACTTTTAATGCTCGGTAACCCTAGTGTTAGTAGCACGTGCTAACTCTAAAAATATGTAAAAGGAGGATTTTTGATCCCAGCAGTATAGTTTCAGAAAAAGTTTTCGAATTTAATCGTCAACTTAAGCGTTAGTTAAAATTACGTAAGTGGAACTTTTACGAGTCTGAAAAAGTCCAGCAATCTCCAAAATAAGAAAAATTAGAAAAACGGAGGAAAGTAACGATGATTTGAGGCACGAAAGTTGAATTGTTGAGAATTAGAAGTATTCTACACGGAAGACGCGTCGCTGTTTAGAAGAACTCAATAAGAAGGTTGGAGACGCGTCACTTCGTCACGTACTTCGTTCCTCGGTGTCTAGATACGTCAAAGTGACGAATGCTATTAGTCAACGTGTGTGATAGGCAACGGAATACATGAATACCTTACTCCCTACGTGCTGCTTTTCCAATCCGCCCTTTTCCCCTGACTCGACGCGAACCTGCTTCGAGGAACTTGTCGGGCTCCATCGGCAAACAGGCGCGCGAGATTCTTTCGAAGAGAAACACGCGCACGCCGCGCAAGCGTCTGCTCTTGAGATCGTCGTGGAAAGAAAGCGCCAGAGAAGCCATAAGCCATAAGGGATCGCAAAAACACGCAAGGGCACCGGTCTGCTCGTAAAGTTTGTCGCAAACATTCGCGATCGCGAGCAAGAACGGTAACCGTTAAACGTTTCCCTGGTGTTCGTTGACGCCATCCTTGCTAGGAGGAATTGTAGCGAAATATAGCACACTCGATATAATTAGTATAAGTAATTTGTGGTTAGTATACTGGTTTTCTCTCTGTACTTCTATATGATTAACAACAAACGAGCACGGACATTGCGACCTCGAAACATTGATATTCTTACATGATTTAATTATTCATTGGAGCTGCTAGACGTTTATGTAAAATTAGAGAAACACTACGTGTTAGGATAGTGAAGGTTCTATCGAATCGTAGATCAAACAAGCTTTGATTGACGCCGTGTTTGAGCTCGCTTTAATCAGAAAAATCTCACGAACATCTTGGCAAAAGTGTCACGAAAGAGTAATTAAAGCAAACAAGTTCTCAGCGGTCGAGCTTCTACTTTCCAAGCAGGTACACCTCGTGATTCGTACGCATCTCTGTCAAGCATATCGCGGCATAAGTGTATCCGCAGGGAACGTGTATCGGAAACCTGATTTGACCTCCCGAAAATATTCCAGCCGTTTCTCAGCCACCAATGGCAAAAGTGCTGGCGACCGCAGTCGTATCTACATCCGCAGCGCACAGGCTTCCGAAAAGAGTGGATTACTGGCCGCGTCCAGGCTGAAAAAGATCTTTCACGTGAACCAACAAACCGTTTGGCTTGCCGGCATTCACTATCCGGTCGCTCTGACTTGAAGTGGTCCGTGTACGGCTTTTTCTACAGGGCCAAGTTGTCGGCGCAGGGCCATCCAGTGGCCCATTGTTCCCTCGCCGTACAAAGAGCAGCCTCGATACTACGCAGATTGCATTGACCGCGTGGCCCTATCTTTCGCTTAGAGCAGAAATCTCCGTGTCATCGAGATCGGAGGGTGGGAGGGAGGGAGGAGAGGCAGCGAGAATTTCGAGGGTGGAAGAATGGCTCGTAACTATAATAGGCATCTGTGGGGGTGATCGTTGCTCGCCTTCCACCCACCGTTCCCATTGTCTCTCCGACACCAGAAAATTCGACCCCGACCCCTAATAATTACTGATTCAAAAGTTTTCGAAAAAAAAAAAAAACGGGGAAACTGGAACGCGTGTGACCAGTCACCGCGCGACGAGTGAATACGGGACAGGCTGGATCATATTTCTTTGCAATTAACGGCTTCGTTCTGTGTCCTTTGTGTGTTGTCTCAAACTTAAAAATGTTCTTTCAATGCCATACTATGGACGACGTCAGGGTGGACAAAAATAGTCCAGTCATTCTATACAGTTTTTCAATGCAACAAGGAAACTGCTCGAGGTCCTTGAAGGGGTTCTATCATACCCACAATCAATAACATTTTTTTTAGAGAATTGAGTTTTATAGGTAATTTACTAGGAATGTAGTATATGCCTAAAAAGACTCGAAAATACACCAACGTACAAATGTTAATGTGATCAACTCCCTCAAACGAATAATTATATTTTCGTACCGAGGAATTTCAGTGCGCCTAAATCAACCATTTCGACCGCAACGATGTCGAGATGAACAAGCAGGGTAGTAACGAGTCTATAATCTGGTCGTTGGTATTTCCAGTCGAGATAAATGTTAGCGACAAGTTAAATAATTCAGTGGACTCTTTAAGCGAAGCTGAAGCCGGCCCTCGCGCGGTTTTTTCCTCCGTCGTGGAGTGGCCGATGCCTGATGGCGGAGAGCAGATTCCCCGGCAAAAAGAGCACGAAATTATATATGTATCGTCGAAGATGGATCAAGAAGGACGGGGAAAGAATGGCCGAAGAGGAAAAACAGAGTGTAAGGAGAGCGGGAAGACGGTGAAACGTCAGCGTGACTTTCTTTTCCCATAACGGGGTCCGCAAGAAAACCTTGGATTGATTTACACGTTCAACCAGCTCGGTTCCGTCTGTCCTCCCCTGTGTCCCGAATTTTGTTGTTTTAGTCTTTGCTTCCTGCCGGTGACTGAAGCAAATGTAGATTTCCAGTCTAGCCACTGGAATGTAATCGCTGGATCCGGCAGACTGGACTGATGTAAACCCAGTATTAGAGTGTAAAATGGGTGACCAAGATCCACAGTAGCGACGACGACGACACCATAAAAGCTCTGTAACGTTCCGACTTTGTCACGGTGTTACACGGTCGATTTTCAGTTTCAGGCGGCGGCGGCGGCGGCGGCGGCGTGTTTCAAGCAATCAAGTTCGGGGTAATTTCACGCGTGTTCACAAGCCGTATTGCCGGGGTTCGAGCGTTAAAAACGCGGCGGAGGCGTCCCTGATGCTCGTAACAACGGCGAAAAAATGGCCGGCAAGAAGCTCGACATGTGCTTCGACACGGCGCTGCTACCAAGTGCGCCAACCGTGCGCGCACATGGCCGGCGAACCGACTTTTTTTTTTCATAGTTCGCGAGAACAGCGTGCCTCCTCTCCTGCGGCGTGTCATGGCGAAATCAACTTTGCGTGCGGCTGCGTTTTCGCTTAGGGGTCAACGGAAAAAAGAAGTCACCCTGAAAGACGGCAAACAACCTTGGCTGACTGCTCGACAAGATGGCGCCGCGGAGTCTTCCGAATACCACTGGTAAACAGTTATGCGAGCGAGTCTGCGAGCCACCAAATGATCGGTTTTGTACCTTTCATTTCACAATATTATGGAAACTGTCGAGAAATTTTCCATGGATTATTTTAACGTGGACTGTTCTCAATTATACTGGAGGGTTGGTTCGTTGTCGCATCTGCATTTTCTTGTACAGTGTGTACAAGTGTGTTTATTCATTTGTTACCTTGATTACTTCTGTTGAGCAATGTCGAAAAGACACGAAAGATCAACCGAGTAAGCGACTCTTTTCGCACAACTCTCATCCGAGTCCACTTAGAACGGACAAACTGTAGACGTTTATGATTGAATGGTCCGCCTCGTGCACAATGAACCCATCCATTTGCTCGTGATTTTTCCACATACTCGTAATATTTCACGTAAGTGCAACAACGTTTTCTTCCGGATGTTTACGCTTAAATGGTCCACCCCGTAGAAAATAAACCCATGTATTCACGGTGGCGCGGAGCCGAGGCGTTCACGGTAAAGTTATCCTCTAGGAACGTAACCGAGGAGTATCTTATTCCTCGCGCGTACACGAGGTTGAACCAACACCGTGTTCTTTAACCACGATTGTGTTCAACGAGAAGCGAGCGGTGCCCGCCGTGCCGCTTCTTCTCGCACTTCCATCTCACCGTGGCGTTCCCATAGCAAGGCTGCTACCAGAATGTAACGTTATATCCTCGCCAGGCTATAGTGGTTCTTTCACGATGCCGGCGAACGCGTATCTCGCACACGTTGCGCATCGGCACGCTGCATGGGTGGCCGAAACTGTGACACAACCGGACGAGATCTCTCCGTTCCTTGCGGATATTTTGCCCGAGACGAGCGATCGTCCGGGAACAATGCGTGACAGATTGCATCTGCGAGAACTATCGGCAAATCTGATCGCTTCGAACTCCATTTTCTACTCGCGATTCTGCCGCCTCGGATGTCCGAATACAACGATTTCGCAAGCAGCTTTTTGTATTCTCTTCTAGTTTTTTTGTACGAAAAAGTGCAATTCTTCTCGGATGGTTTAGATTTTTGCAGATTTCAAGACGTTTGTGTTCGACTTCCTTGTTCAGTGCAAGTAGAAATATTCCTCCGCAAGTGATCCAATCTCTGTGAACTTCAAAACATATTGAGCTCTGCTATAAAATATACAAAACTAACAAACACGATAATCTTGCTAAATTACTTATAGGAAAATGTAATAACTATCTCAGATTCAAGAATTAATTTTTATAATAATAAACAATTTGTGTGAACCTTTCGTTACAACCTGAGAGATATAAGAATTATTTCATAAATATTTGAAGACGAGGAAAATCTAAACCTTGCTAAATTAGCACAGGTACGAAAATGCACAAAATTTCGTCTCTGTATTCGATTTGTTAGAAACGCTTTTCTTAATTCAGCCGTCGCAGGTCCCAGAATTTTAGATGTGTCCGTTGACAAAATTGTGAAACGGAGAAAGAGGTCCCGGTCGTTCATGCTCGCGGCGCAGGAATCCTTAAAGTTCTAAACACGAGCGAGCCGCAAGGTGCATGCAAACTAACTATGCCGACGTCTTGGCGTGTTCCTTTTTTTTTGTGTCCCATGGAGGCGAGTTCCCGTCTCAAGTTCAGTGCCACCTACAAACAGGCTCACAGGCTCGCAGGCAGGCTCGCAGGCTCGCAGGTTCGCCTCTCGTTCTCTGTGCTCCTCTCTGCCTAGTGTCTCGCGATTGCGTAGCGTGGAGGCTCTGTCGGGCTCGTACGCACACGACTGCGCGCTACGACGCAAGCAACAATGCGGTACCTGAGCGTGCTTGGCCCCCTCAAGTAACCTAACCCCCGGTGTCTTTTCATCCCTCCTGGACCCCCTGTCTCGCCTGCCGTCGGTCCCGTCGCCACCACACCATCCGAGATCCTCTGGAATCCTGGCAACAATGGCCCCCGGCCAGATTTTCTTTATACCCATTCTTCGTGGATGCGCCATTTTCTTCGTGCACATGCCGTATCATGCGAGCTCTCTGCCCATGTCCCGAAGGTGCAAAAGAGACTGGCCGGTGCACCGGGACCGAGAAAGGAAGTGAGGTCTGCGCGATTCCAACCACAGTACGTACACAGTGTGTACTACACATACGCCATGTGACGGACCTCTCCTTGCGTGCTTCCGACGGTGTATGTTCGGTGAATTATGTCGCATTGAGAGAACTCGCTGCAATGTTAATCAGTCGACTGTAGAACCTTATATAAATTCATACGCGCGTACACAAACTCGAGGAAACGGAAATCGAAGCGGTTTCCCTTTCTTTTCCGGTGCATTTTGTAAACTGAAAATCTATAGAGTCACACGATTGTATATTAGGTGGTTGGGAAAGTAATTCCGAATAAGCTGCAACTAATACATTGGTGTTTTTAAATTGTTTAAATCTGTCTACTATTTTAAATTGCATCTACTCATTTTTTTCATAACTGCATTAAATCCGCAGTTTAGTAATAAGAACTGGAGAGTTGAAGCTTTCAGATCGTATAAAGCCACATGAAGTTCGGTTCAAGCAACTGTATAATGAAGAAAATTAATGTTTAACGATGGACGAAGAATTGTGTCATCCAAATATGACGGACGTGTCAGTCAATGTGTTAAAGGAAATTTGTTAGAAATAAATGTATCATTTATTGTTTCACTTATAATGGGGGAAGCTTAACAATGAATTTTTATATAAATTCCAAATAATTACGTGCTCGTTGCGCGTTATGAGAATGCATGGAAATCTACAGGAAGAAATCGCCTCGCTATCGCTGTCACGTGGAAAGACTAAAACAAAATACTATTTATGGAAGAGAGCTTGTAGAAAGTAATAAAATTGTGCAATAACAAAGTTATCATTTCCTGTGATCCCTTGCTTTACGATTTTTTATGCATCTGCTGATGATAACTTATCGTTAATAAATTGTTTGAAGATAAACGAATTTGATATGCAGTCTACAAAATTATCTGCAAACATATTACAGTACCCCTATTCATTAAAGTCAGTTTCAAATTTCGAATCTGACTTGTTACGATCGACTAGATAATATTTTCACGTTTTTTCTAAAAATTTATTGATCATAAAAATTAGAAAAAATTTTGTACTCATTTTTTCATTACTATTACATCTAACTGCATACAATTATTGTTACAATTTTGGAAGAGCATTTTTAAGGTTCTGTACATTTAAAAAACTCTTTTTGGACCAGTTACACAAGTCTTCCGAAGGAAGCCGCGAGATTAATACATTTCCTACCGACACTTCACGTATACCTATTCCTACCGCGACCGGTCTTTAGCACAACTTATATTTTTTAATATAGAATGGAGATAATAGCCAATTTGACAGTATAAAAATATAGTTTCTTTTATTTAGGAGTGTATAATGTACATTTTATTCGTTTTCACCGCATAATATTTCGTTTACTATATCCTGTTGGGCCTGATGTTCCCCTAAAAATATTATGAATAGGTGCTCTTCCAGGATTAGACCCTTCTTTTACTTCCTGCCAAACAGTTCCGTCTACAGCAGTTTCGATTACCTCTTCCTCATTCTCACTATCGGAACTAACTAAAAATCTGCTTCTCTTTCGTCCTCTATGTACGTTCGAAACATTCTCTTCGTCCTGATCGGTGTTCGAGTCGGTCTCAAATAGATCATACGTTTCCACATTGTCATTTTCAATATCAAAAATTTTTTATCATCTTCGGAACACTCTTCATCAATATTATTTATTTTCTCTAATAATAAATTTACACTCTTCGAACATCTTGACATTTTGGGAATGAATATTCAAGGGATAAAATAAAAACTAAAATATAAAACTGTAAATCAAGATGGATAAAAAAATGAACAAAAGATAAAATGTGAAACTTACTACGAAGTATCGTTGGTTTGTTCACTATTTTGCAAATGACACTTATAACACGTAATACAATATAAAATAAAAGTAGAATAATAATAGAATAAAAATACAAAATAGTAAAAGACTGCCGAATATGCTCCTTGTAACTTTCACGTTTTGATGCTCTCTGTTCAGGTCACAAGACTTTACTGATTTGAATTCGTGAGAAGACGTCCAGGCATCCCCTTCGGCTATGATTTGATTTATTTTACAGTCATAGTAGATAAGACGGTGTAAGAAAATCCGTGGTTCTGGACCGCTTCTGATACCGATCAGGAAAATAAACACCGCGAGGCCGATAGGCGAGCGAGAACTGTAAACACTTTGAAGTGCCGTAAAGCAGTCCCTGGAAGGCGCTTTTCGGCTAAAATCATGCCACAACTGCATTACCTTTCGTTTGTAACGACTTTATAGTTTCGGAATTGAGTCTTAGAAAGAATACTATTACAAAAAGATATAAATCGTTCTACCGGCCAAATGACCGGTCGTGGTAGGTAAGACAGACTACAAATTTTTCTCAGAAAATAAACAACAAAAAAAGAAGTGAATATTGAAAAATGTATTATACGCATATTTTAGGAGAAGTCGTGAAGTTTAAAGGCGATTCAATTACGTTGTGTATAGGAAATTCTAATCGAAATTTTAAAAACGGTCATTTGACCGGTCGCGGTAGGAATAGTGTTAAAACGATACGGAGTCGCCCGGTCCGACGCAACGTTGCCGCAATTTCCTCCGATCGACGAGTATTCTCGATGCGTGACCGCGTTCGATTAGTATCAATCGTGGTGCAGCCCGAAGGTTAGACGGACCTGGCGAAGACGCGGAGGAATGGGAGCTGGCGAGTTCACTTGTTCAGCCAGTCTGGCCGACGGCGACGACGACGGTTGGACATTCACCCCGGCTGCCTGGTTGCTTGGTTGCCTGACTGCCTGGCTGGTTGAGAGAGCAGACCGCGGAGTTCGCGATACCGAGTCCCGGTTTGGACGAGAGCGCTAAGTCCCCAGAGACATATCTGGGCTGTTTTCTTGGCGACCGGTTGCCCCATTTGGTATAGCGGGGAACCACCTTGCGATCGCGGCCTCTCTCGGCCCCGTCGAACCCCGGAGAGACGGACGGATGTGGCTCGTTCTTCATCCTTTCGGTACAACCGAGCGCGTACGCCGCGATTTTACACGGGCTCCCGTCGCACCGACAGGAAAACATCGCCTTACATGGCCGAGCAATACCACTCTTTTGTTGACCGACGAGCAAGACATTCCGACCGATGCTGTCCGAGGGTCTTACGCGGAATCCGCGTATTACATACCGATTCCTCGCGATACAGTTATCATAACTATCGGATAACGAGCTTCCGCGAACCGCTGCGCCGCGCCGATGCGATCAACTTGAAACGACGCGACGCGCGGTTTTTGCCACCTGGAAATCGGAGCATCGCTCGCTGTTGCTCGATCATGTGGTTTCGTCCGGTTCATCCTTAAGCGGACTTTCCAAATGAGATTTACCAGCTTTCAGGCATAGTGCTACGTGCTTATGCATTCTTCACTGGATAGATATTGGTAACAACGAAACAGAATTTTATGAAGATTCACATTTCGTAGATTCTGTTCGAAATCTTTATCACGAGTCTGACCCGAATCTTTATCACTGGCGAAAAGTGCCAGAGTCGATATATCGGCCCGCACCTTGTAGCGCTTTACTATTCGCATTGCGAGAGAACTCTATCTCAAAATAAATTTATATTGCTTTTCGTTTGGTTTTTATGAGCCTTTTCCAAACCCTAATAAAATCGAGAAATTCGGCCGGTTATCTTCGCATAGGCACCCATTTTCGCCCGTCACTAAAAGGGTTAAAGAAACGAATACTCCAAGGAATGTTTTTTAAACTATATTAGCACGTTCGCTACAAGCGTTTGCAGCAATAGCAAGTTCTTTAGCTGTAACATCATATTGTACGAACGAAACAAAATATTACCACAGAAAAATTACAAACTTCCCGAGGCGGATCGTTCTATAATTTTAAATATGCATACGCATGATGATAACGTGTAAAGTAGAATGTTTCATATCGAATGTTTTCTGGAATACGTTCATTTCGACAAAAAACTCGTGACGATGCGCAACACGAACGTAACCGGGAAGAGAATCTATTACGCTTGCATCAGATACTCGATAGAGATTCTCATCGCCGCTAAAATTCCACTTAGCAAGTGAAAGGCCATTTTTCCAGCCAAGAGACAACTGATTTTCATTAGCACGCAAGGAGCCACGATGTATGACACCCGGCTTTGAATTGCAAATAATCGAAAGCCGCCGGGGAAAATGGAGGAGAGAGATCTTGTCGGCGAACTTTTCCCGCGGCGTGCTGCTCGGCTCCCGCCGATTTGTCGGATACACCGTGCGCACTGCACAGCGACACGTAGGAAAAGAAAAGAAACGGAAAATAAAGAAACGTTTCTTGCTATCGTGACGCCTGGTGCATGCCTTTTTTCCACTGGGAATCGGATGTCGCCTTTACTCGCGTGACGACCGGCTAGAACCGCACGTGAGAAAAAGGTAGGAGGACGAGGTTCCCTCGCGCACGCATTACCCTCCGCGACTTTACTATAATTAAGCCCCGTTGGATTTTTGTTTCGCGCTTACCCCTGTGCGCCGACCGCGGAATGCACGGTCGATGATCAAACTGAGTTGTAGGGAGTGTGCGTGATGACTGCAGCGTCGCTAGTGGATATACTGTTAACGTTAACATTAACTATCAACACTCGTTGACATCAAGGAATTTGATGCAAAAACCGCGGGACTAATTTTGCCGCGAAGGTCCAAATTGAAGGTAATATTTCATACCTTGTCGTCGTTCCCACGGAAATTGTATGAATTGTACAAGAACGATTCGTAATTTATCTTTATTACAGAGATAGCAGTCTGTTTACTTAAAAGACAATAATGGAGAGTAAGGTGAGATTGCCGTCGCTAAACGGCGTTGATGACCCACGCTAATCATGAATCATGTATTATTCGTGTGAACTGTCTTAAACTTCGGTAGATTTAATTCAATCCTCCAGAGCGCAGGCCAAAAGTATTTTTTCGTTGATATCTCTTCGAGAAACTCAAAACTATTCTTACATAATATGCTATATCGCATGAAACTGTTTCTAGTAGCAATTCCCAGATAATCTGGAGAATATTAAATCAGTACAAATTCAATTCATGGATCTCACGGACCCAATTCGTGCACTGGGGGGTTAATTATAGTTATCTTATGTGGAAGAGACAACAAAAATATAGGACCAGTGTAGAGAATACAAGAAGAAAATAGAAAGTAAAAAAAAAGCCCAAAGTATGTCCGAAGTGTAGGAGCCACAAAGATTTGCCAAAACCGGATGCAGCAGAAAACCAAAGTTGAGGAAAAGAAAAGAAAGGATTACAGAGTGAGACTTTGAAGGGACGAGGACGAAACAGAAACACAGAAGAAGTCAGAGTTTAGAAGTCGGAGACTCTCGAAAGAGGAGGGGAGGGGGTGGTCGAAAAGAGTAAAGAAAGAAGGAGGAGGAGCAGGCATAGCGAGGCACAGGGAGGGGAGAGGGAGAGGACGCGGAGGACCGGGCCGAGGTCTCGTAGCGTGCAATCTTGGCCCATTGAAGACGCGCTGGGAAACTGCACGGTTATTATGCCTGAATGGAACAGGGGACGGGATGTGCAGGACGGGAAGGAATGTCGAAGGTAGCAGAGGATAGACGCGAAACGTACGGCATCGCTCCTGGCACGGAGGGGTAGGCTGTTCTTGCTCCTTAACCGCGACACGCAACTTCGTAGGATGCGGTGTGGGGTGTCCACGAGCTGGTTCTCCAGTGAAAATGATCGGGGACCGTGGTCCCCGGGACGACATCACGTCCCTCGAGAAAAGAAATCATCGATTTCTGCGGGCGAATCGCGCCCGCGACTTTACGACAACAGCTTTACGAACCTAGTAAACAGGTTGTTGCGCGATAACTCCGGCTTATAGCGGCTCGTAACTGGACCGGAGCGATATTCAGTGTCCGTAAACGCCGGTAAAAATCACGTTATCGATGTGTAATAAGATTCTAATAAGACCTTTGACGCCACGGGGCACATAATTGAACGTCCTGGCAGTCGTCCTGCGACCCTGCCGATTTATGAGCTGTCTCGAATGTGGGAATCGGTTACAGGCACTCGTTAGGTCCTACCTTTCAGACTGGAAGTAAGCGTGATAACGCCGCAAGATGAACAAACGTTGCTCTCTCCCTCTCTCTCTCTCTCTCTCTCTCTCTCTCTCTCTATCGTTTTGGAAAATACCATCTCCTTTTGAAAGTGGATTTTCGAGTGCGAATCTTAACGACCCAGGAGTAGTTAGAAGAAACAGCGTTCCATTAGGTGACAGAGATAACAGGCTCCCGGTATTTTGTGACCAGTAGGCTCAAGAGGAGCCGAGTACTCGGCAAGTTTCTTTCGCGAGATCGAGTAACTTCGAGTGGCTCACAGATCGAAGATATGCGACCGATCGAGTAGACTCTTTATCGACAGGTTCGATAAGCGAATTTATTGGGGCGTGAATACGCGTTAATGATTACTTATTTTTCCTGCGGACGGCACGGCGGCCCGTTTCGAGGTCATCGCCACGATTCCGTTTCTCTCGCATCCGTGAAAGACGCTTCCTTGGCCCCGGTGATCTTTGTTGCTCCCGTTTGTGCGTGTATAAACACGAGCGTGCCTTGAGACAGGATGCTGGCGACTCGATCGTCGAAGCAGCTGGAACGGCTCCATTCAAAGAGACACTATCGTACGAGCCTCGTACAAAACAGGCTTGATAAGAAGCACCTATACACACTCATAAGCCAGGCATTTAAAGAATGACCGCGCGGAATGCCTTGAAAGGCACATTAGGAAACACGAACGGAGTTCGATGTCACGTTGCGCTCCTACCACCGCTTTTCACGGTTGGATTGTCTGCAGCGGGATCCGGATCCACGTTTATTAAACGTGGACCGCTTAATTGCCGAATTAGGCGTTCCCTCGCTTCGCCTGCGGACCGGCTGTCTTTCAAAAATTATTGATTAACGAGCCGAAGCAGCCAGCAATTTAATACATCTTTCAGTGGCAAGTCAAAATTCTTTTCGTCAGATTACCACGCGATGGAAACTGCTCTTGTCTCGTAAACTGGTACAAACAGAGTCAGATTCTTTGGCACTCCTTCTTGAAACAAGTTCTGGATAGTATATGTTAGGTTGCTGCATATGAAATGTGATTAGTTTGGTGAACGAAGATTTATTTAGGAAAAAGTTTGCTCACCAAAAGCTTGCCTCTAATAACCAAAGAATAGTAAAGATGTTGAACATACATGACTGTATGCATACAAATAAAATGAAGTTAGAAATTGGTAGGTTTAAGTTCGCTTGTAATTAGCCACGGGTAGTAGCGGTCGTTCCGAGAGAGCCTGTAGAGGAAATAGATTTAAACATTCCACCTGGAAGCGAGCGTTTTCCAGGTTCGGAATCGCCAGCCGTGGATTAGAAGAATTCATCGATTTTTCTGACGCATTCTGTCCAAGACAACGTCTTGCTACAAGCAAGGAACATCATCGCGGCATTGAATTCTGGGCCAATACGAGCGCCCCCCTCATCAACCTCAATTAAACTCCACCGTCTCGCACTTATGCTCACTTCGCACCCGAGGCGCACCGAGTGTTGCTGGTGTTAAGTCCCTATATACGTATTATTGGTCGAGCCAGCTCGTCTCAAGGAGCTCGTTCTCCAGACTCGGAGTCGTCAAAGGAATCCTTGTTGTTTCCGCGTCTGTTTCGAATCTGGCAAACAATCTGCCCTCCCGACGCCTCGAGCAATCCAAACCCTCGAACGTTCTCGATCCGTCGCTAAATAAAGTACTAATCATACTTTCAGGCTATTTTAGCTCAGACGATGCTATCTTAAATCTGCTGCGACTTTTGAAACTTTTCTCGACGCATTTTATCGTGATACATTTCAGTAAACGAAATGTTATTGGGACCTGTGGCATGCGGGAAGTAATCATAGCGATAAATTTTAACATTCCAGTCTCGATTTGATAAATTAATTTACTTTCATGTTGTGGGATTTCTTGGATTTATGATTTGGCAGTCGGAGTGCTTATCTTACTAGGATAGTGTAACATTTGTCGACTTAACCGTGTCCTCATTGCTTCAGAAATGAGCTCAACCGAGTGTCGTGGCAGACTAAATTTGTGATTTTGTCAGTTTAGAAAGAGTACAAACTTCGTTGTCTTTGAAAATCCTAACACAAAATTTTCGGAGCATATTTTTGAAATATTGCACTTTTGATTCACGAAACAATCGATTCGAGAAGATCGATTTTTTCGAGTTGTTAGATAAAAATATCCCTCGGCGAGCGCGACTGAACTTTCTTCGCGCATTTCCAGTCCAGTGAGCATCGCATTGCTCGCTCGGTGTGCAATAGAAAGTTCCTGTTTACGTTTCAGAAATTATGCTCCGATTAAAAATCGAAACAACAAAGGAACGCAAACAGTCCGGTTTCCACTCGGGAAAAATTCCTTGGGCATCGTGCAACTTGATGAATCGCGTCTGCGGGCTTCGGCCATTTCCAACACGAAGAACAAAGGCGTCGCATTGTTTCGTCCATTGGTTCATAGATCTTTATAGATCTTCCGCGAACCCGGCAGCGTTCCACCGCCGTTTCTTCTCGCGGTTCAACGGGAAAGAAACGACTGCAACTCGTCCCTTTCGGGCGTTTAGGTTTGTTGTCTTCGGTGACATTGAAGGCGCTCGGCGGCCATTGAAACGGTGATCGTTTCCTGTTAGTGACCCTTGAGGTGTGACCATGCTCCTTGAGACTCGCATGATCCGAATTTCACGGCGAACATGACGGTGAATGTGTCCGTTAGGATTATACGGCTCGGCCGAGACCGATGCCGTTGAACTTCAATCCTCGATCGTGAAAAGGTTGGATCCCCCGCGATTCAAAAACGCTCTGGATCCGATGAATGCGAGCGCCGGGTCTTTGAACTTGCGCTTCGAGATCGCGTCGAAGAGCTTCCTCGGGGGCTTCTTCAGGCCCGAGTCGACCGTTTTCTCACGTCTCGCAGAAAATCGAACCAGAGACGACGGCCGATCGATCGATCCTGCCGAAAACCGCAGGATCTTTCACGCAAGATTGAATATCTGCCAACGACGTAAGTAAAAGCGACCGGGCAAAAAAGACATTCCCCGTCCAGGCTGAGTCAACTCGACGCGATACGAGTTATATAAAACTTACGGTTATTAACACAGGGTGTTCCACTTCAGGGTATCATTCCGTCGAATTGCAGAAAAGTATCTCATTTTTAGGAATTTATTACAGAAAAGTTGAACGAGTATTGTCCGAATACAGTGCAGAATGTTTTTTAGCTCCACATCAGGGATGGGCATTTTTGTCCCCACCATAGTGCCCACTGCCCCCTTCCAGTAAGCGCCGTTACGAGGGGCCCCTACCGTGCCCATCACTGCTCTACATCATTTAGCTTAAATTCCTAAATAAGGCGGAGTGGGGTAAAACCGACTCAGAAATTGTAAAGTTTACTTTAGACTGATGCATTTTCTATCTATTCCACTAAAATCTAATAATCTTAGTGTTTTTATTTAGCGCGTGGTTTATTCTTTAAGTTGCATTAATTTGGATTAAGAATATCTTCTGAAACTTATGATTTTCTTAATAAATTAAAAACAGTGCTGCTAGGGCGGACTTCCTCGGAACTGGGGCAAAACTGCACCTACCTGTTTAAAAATTATTGAATCTTATTTCCTTATATTATGGGGCAAAAGCGGAATTATTATTAGTAATGAAATAACATAAAAATTAAAATTAAAATTTTTATTCAATCATCGTCAAGACATCTCTCACATTCATATTATTTTTTTTTATCCTTTGTTGCAGTTTCCACAAACCCAGTTCATGCAATTGTGATTTCTACCTTACAGTTGGTACGATGCAACGTATATTCGAATAAATAAGGGCCTAGTGCGGATTTGCCCCGTGTACGGATTTACCCCACTGCACCTTACTGCAGAATACGGTAATAACGAATACTATAAAAAACACCACTGAATGCGATACCCAGAAAAAATTTGTGTAGCTCTACATCGTTTAATTTTCCTAAATATTACCTTCGGCGGTATATCCGATGGAAGAACACGCTTAATTTACTATATACCAAATTGGATTACGATCTGTGAAGTGCAAGAAAGTTGAAGGAATAATCAACACTGCGATTTCTTTCGAATTTCTTTCTTTCTCCGGAAAGAAAGTTCATTCTGCGTGTCGATGAAGAATCGATTCGACTCGCTGGCGCTGCTACATCAGTGTTATAGATATACGACGACACCCGTGTATAATGATGCATCGTTCGCGATAACGGTGCCTAATTATAATAGATATCGATTTATTTCTTAGCTTACCGTTTCTTTGCGAACGAATTCCAACGGAACGATTACATGTAACCTTCTCCAGTGAGCAGGAAACCCGGCTTTTTCTCGCATTATGCAAAAACCGGATGGTGTGAACTTTTAATAAAACTATAACAAGAATCGAAAGGCGAACCGCGAAACAAGGTACACATGGAAACCATTGCAACCGGATAGAACTGGATGAATGACTCAAATGCGAACCGAATTAAGTGCGCCACGCTGATTAAGTTTAATTGCACGCCAGAGAACCGGCTTGTTGTACTTAGAACACGTTTATTCATTTCTATTTAACACTTCGTTTCCTACTTCTTAGAATCCTGGATGCTTTGCAATCGTGATGTGAAATTCGTTTGGCAATGTTCTCGTAGGAAGCTTCGAATCGTTTCGACTCGTCGTTTTATCGTCCTTCGAAGATGTTTATTCTTCGTAAATTCTATTCGAAAATTGATTTTACAGTTTGTCCAGGAAACTGGAAAGAATTTCGTTCATTCCTTTCGCGTGGAAACACGAAAACACAAATCACGTTCGCCGAACATTACAGTCATAGCGGTCGTAACTTGCACGCGTTTGCAACAGTCAGGTCGTTCCGAGATACCCTCGCAGAATGAACTGCATCATGAATGGAGGAGAGGTAGACAGTCACCGTTAAACCCTCTCAGCAGGATGCATCTTTTGCCCACAAGGTAAAGGGACTGCACTTCACCCGAGAATTTCCTCGCTGCATCGCCGCATCCTCGTTCTACAATGTGCTGGGCAGACAGGTTGAAAATATACGAAATTGTACAACCCCGTCTACGCATTTTTTCGAATTTTCGTTACTTTAACATCATCATCTGCAGAGATTTTTGCGGATGAAGAGAGTCCCAACATTTTTAACGCGGTGGTTTACTACAATAAACTGTAAAATTAAAAGGACGTAAAATTCGATTCTTTCTTCACGTTGCTGCATTGCTACGCGTTGGTGCTTAATTTCCCATTTAGAACGCAATACTAATTCAGCTGGAAGTTACTAGAATCTCGCTCTATTTTCAAACAAAATAAATAAAACTTTCAGGATCAATGCTTCGAAGCTACAGCGATACGAATTTGACAAAGATTAATGTTACTGGTGAGCTAGACGATTTGTTCTGGTAAATGTGTTTCCCCGAGTGCAATCAGGAATAATCCAACCGCAACCGTGCTCGATGATCCCGTGGATCCGTCGTTGATGGATCACCGGGCCAGAGTCAGGATAATCGTGGAATGTCGGCGGCGCACAATTGGCTTTTTGTGTGCGCTTAGATTCGGCGGGTGTATCATTTCATTAGCCCATTAAACAATTACGGCTAAGCCCGGTACCCTCGGGCTCGTGTCTACGGGCCAGCTGTGAATGCGTTCCCTGTAATTGAACTACGTTACATCGGTTTCCTCCTCGGTTTGCCAGACACGTGGGTCCGCGTTACCTCTGTAGACCGATACACCAGTTGTTCCCACCGATCTCGAACAACCACTTTACACTTCCCTCGCTAATTAACACTTTACTTTGATTACTCCCCGACTGTGCCTCTTCCGATGATCTCATTGTCTGAACCTTTTGACATGCTTCACCTCCGTTCTTTACCAAGTATTCAAAGCAGGCTCCCCGTCAAGAAAAAACAACCAGGGGAATAAAAGACAGAATAGTTTGCGTTGCACGATTCTTCGATTTATCGACCCCTCAAGGTCGTCTTCTGTACCCTGGACTGGCTGACTTCTTACAGAAGGTTAGATTATTCCTTGCTTTCTAGAATTTGGAACAGTCTAAATCATCAACGGATTATGGTAGCATCCGCAACATCGTACAACGTCGATCTTGGAGAAAGATCGTCGACCCGAAGGGTGAGCATAACTTGGTAGGTTTGTCTACAAAGGCGATTAGATCCAAAGTAAAGAAGTTCCTTCGATTGCACGAGGAAGTTCCTGCCGTGCCAGTGCTCCGTTCAGTATGGCAACGACCGGAGCGTTTTCTTTACCGGTGTCGATATTATTTCGATGCGTACGCTCGTCGCTAAGGTGCGTCAAAGTGTAACGCGATGTCGCAAGGTTCGAACGATGCTCATTGCGAGACGATGAAGGCAGCGGTGCATAGCGGAAGTGCAGTCTATCCGGCAAGATGTAATATAGACAAATAAGTATATCGTTAGAACGCGAGACAATGTACCAAGTAAAGCGTGGTCGATGCGCGAGGTGAATGCATTGTCGCTCGACCCTGATTGCTTCTGCTGCCGCCGCTGCGCCAGCAGAGATAGCTCAATTGTTGAACATCCAATGCTGCTAAAGTTCATTCGCGGTAAGTCAAGAGCGTCACTTTCCAAGAATTGTTCCACGACAGAGTCAATTTCAGATGAAATCAAAGACCCGCTCTGCTCCCCCCTCTTCTTCCGCAATTAATAATAAAGTAATTAATCATACAACTGAGATGTAATATATCACGGTCAAATGGCCGGTTTGCTATTTAAAATTACTGAATTGGCATTTAAGCACATATTGTAATGAAAACCGTACAAAGTTCAAGTAAATTCAACTTTTACATGTTTTGTGCTTGGTAGATTTAGCGTTATATGTATATGTTTTACCGATGCAGTCGTTCTTCAATTACGTTTTATTGTGGAGTTAATTATTATTCAGTTACACGTAGAAAACAATTGATTTTTACGGTGCGACCTTGCTTTTAATGGAACATCGTTGTTTCGAAGGGTCAATAGATGCTTCTAGACGGGTCCCAGCTCCAGAACAGAGAGAATCAGAAAATTGGGACGCGACACGGACACCGAGCAAGAAGCCGGGCATTACGATGGTCAAATCACTTGGAACCATCATCGCGCAAGATGATTCGCGAGGTGATGCGTCATCGGTTGCGATCGTCGTCATCGACATCGGTTCAAGTGGTGTTGACCCGTGCTCGTTCCCTTGCATCCATGCGACTCGTTACGATTTCGTGGGAACGCCATAACGATCCCATACTAATTTCCGTCCGGACGTGTCCACCGTTCGGTAGAGTAATTATTATTCATCGAGAAAAAACGGTCCACGTGGAAAAAAGGCTCCAGCAGAAACGAGTCGAGCAAGTTCGAAGACCGAGGGGGCCGCCTCTAAAAACGTCTATAAACTTCTCGCAACTGGCAGCATCAAACGAGAAACATTCCTAAACGTTTCAAACGGTTCGAGTGAAAGGATTATCTACAGCAATCTAACTAGTTGAACGAACAATCGTTAATTAAAATCGCATTCTTAAAGCCGCTCAAGTGGCGGGACCGGGCCCTCAATCAGGCTCCCTTTAACGACAGTTCAATCAGCGATCGATGATTCCTCGATCCCACGGTCCAAGCGAATAGAAAACCCCTAGATTCGTTGCTGTGTTGCTCATTATTAGACCGCGGATTTTATACATTTACGGCGAAAAATGAGTAGATCAAATTGAAAACAGTAAACACGTCTAAAGAAATTAAAAATATTGTGTCACTTTCAGCTCACTAAAGTTATTTAAGAAATGTCTATCTAGCTCCTATGTCTTGCAATTTTAAGCTGCACATTAACCTCGCACTCAACATGTGCTTAAAAAGTTGAGAACGTAGACGTGTGTGAATAGATTCGCACAGGGTAATCTAACGTTTCTCATCCGTAACAAACGAGTAACGCCAAATTTAACGCATAAAATTGTTACACAAAAATGAGGAAATGCCACCAGCGCAACGATAAGCACTGAAAAGGCAGGCCGCTCGACACCAGGACCACCGAAGCTTCAATCGCGAATTTCTCCAGAACGAAAGACTTTTTCTGAAGAAAAACGGCTTTCGCAACGCAATCCGACTTGTGCCTGGTGTCATCGGAGAATCAATTTCCACAGTCCGGCGGTCTCATAGTCGATCTGGAGGATCGTTCAGCGAGCAGCACCGCAAAATCGTATCGTTCGATTCGCGTCTGGACTTCGCGGTCGGCTGGCTACCGCTCCTCTATGTCTTTCCCCGCATACTAAAGAGAGAAAAGGGAGGAGAGGACGCGAGGGAACGCGTTCTTGCGTCTTCCGCAGGTTGTCGGGGGCTTTTTCAGCCGGAGCGAGGAATTCACCGAGGGATCTGCGCGCGTGATCCTTCGATTCCGTCGTTTCCCGGCCGTATTTGGCGTAATCGCGGCGTCGATATCGTGCGGCGGTCTCTTTTCTGCCGGGCGATTTTCTTCTGGCTGATTGAACGGCATAACTGCGCGTCATTCGGGGCCAAAGAGCTATCCGAAGATAATACAGCCGAGCGATTTTCCGAGCTCCCGATAGGATCGTTAAAAATCTGATTCCGCGAAGCCAACCCACCCGATAGCGCATTCCGGCCGATTGACAGTCTACAGTCGAGAAGGGAACGCGGCGCGCGTTTGTCATCGACAATTTTGAATCCGATCGTGCGCCTCGTAAGCAAAGTCGAGACTCGATTGTTCGCGAGCGACGACCGAATCGGGAATCAATTGTTAATTAAGCGTAGCCGCGGCGCGAACGCGTTGCAAACGGATCACGCGAGCGCGACGACTACAGTGCACCTGGTGGTGCAGCCTAGCTTCCAGCGTTGCGTCTTTGGTGCAACAGAAGCTCCGGAGAGAGCCGCCTCGTACCATTGGCCTCGTTCTTGCCCAGCCGCTCTGGGTGAACCGATCTTATTAAGGCCTAATTAGCCGTTTAACAAGATATATTTAACTCGCGGTGTACACAGAGAGACCATGTGACGAAAAGCGAAAGAATCCGGGATATACGATTGCACAGAATTTGCATCAGAAAACGGTTGGAGAAACACATTGGGGGGTTGGTTTCTACGATGGCACGATGCTATTGATTCGCTTTTTCATTCGGTTATCTACAAGGTAATTGCGACTGATTGCTCGACGATTCGTCGAGATAATGAATATTGTTGGTTTATCTTTGATAAGGTGCTGGAACGACTTACCTTCCCGGCGACTTAAGGGAACTACGAGTCCGTTGCGAAATCAGAATTCAAAGTTTTACTGGTGCAAGCTATTGGCAAACCGATGTCGTTCAGTAACCTCCTATTTATTTAAAATGTTCTTTAATGGGATTTTGTATTTTTGTTTTGTTTCGGTGTGAACGTTTTTGGAGATTTATAGTTCGAGAAATTAGTGATAGAAATTGACGGCAACAAACTTTCGCTTGCAACCACCGCCGAGTTTTTGCAGAGCCAAGCTTTCGAATTGCAATATTCATGTTGCAAATAGTTTCTCGAAGATTTCGTAAGCGTTTCGGGCACGTCTTAGAGTGCAAGGTACGCGAAGATATACAAACTTTCTACTGAAATATTCATTTCGACGGAAAATCAGTTTTGTGCGATTTTCGTTGTGATTACGACTGTATAAAGATTATGAAAGTCTAGAAGCATTTTCACAACAATTTTTGAATCACCTCCGAAAACTGCGTTGTCAATTACTCCAACTATGTTTTCAACATAGCATCGCTTGTTCCAGCAAAAATTGGAGTTCTAATTATTTTGTACTATTGATCGTTCTATTTCACAAAAACAAAGCTCCACAGAGATATGAAGCATTATCTCTGTAGCAACCATGCTTCATACTAGGTCTAACGAACCCTGAAGGACTCCGACTACGAAAATCTCATTAACCCTAATTTGCTGTGTGGAATCAATTTTATCTGGTACGAAATACTAGATTCTAATAATTTTTTACTGCACGCTACCAGATCACAGGCATTTCGTTCTCGGGAAACTACAATTTGAAAATTCCTCCTACGCGCATGCGTCGCATCTACAAAACAAGAAATGGTCAGAGATTATACAACTCCGATTCGAACGCGCGAACCCACCGAATTTTCACACTCGATTCTCTCAAGTCTCAAATAAAAACTCGTCGCACTATATATCAAAATAATGTTTTCAAACAAATTTAATACAACTGATAAATCATTTACCATCTACTAAAATTATTAACAGTTGAAAACAATTTTCTTGCAATTGAGCCAGACAATTTTTATTTTGCATGAAGATCCGCAGTCTATTTATCATACATTCGAGTGCATTTTAATAAATAAACAAGATGTTTATATCTGCCGTTAAAACGAAGTTTGCCTAATCTGTAAACATTAACAGCGAAGATTCAATATAAAGCAAGAGGTCTCGATATACAGTTATTACAGATCACATTGACACAGTTAGTTTCTGTTGATTTGAAAATGAATTTTGTCCAGCTAATGGTGGCATTCGAGCCGGTGTACCGGGCGTGGAAAATAAACAATCGACCAACCTCTTTCCTCGATGACATCCGCCTGGACGAGGCAGGCCACTGTGAAGAGCGTGTAAACCCCAAGGATCTTGGCCGGTCCCATGTTTCTATCCAGTCGTCGAGCCGTTCAATCCAGGAAGAATTCCACGGGCACGCTCACAACAACGATCGACGCATATCCACTGCACCAACACCGCACACTGAACGATATACTACCGCCACTGGATACCTCACACCGAAATTCTTGAGCGAGCCACCCGTGCAACGGCAACACGGAAACGGTACGAAGTGAGCTCGCAAGGGATCACCGAGTCACACCGTGCGTGTCACGCTCCCCAAAACACTGTCGCTGGGAATCTCACCAGCCGCGCAGGTTCTATGTGTCAGTTCAACGAGTCAGTGTTTACATCGCCTCCCGTGTACACGCCGATTCCAGTAAACCGCGAGGAGTTCGTCACTTCGGGATTTTTCAACGGGAGCAAAAGACACGCTCCCGAGTATGGTTCGGGTAAATCGTCGCAGGTCCCGTTCCGCCGCGATACGTTTCCGCGACCGGTCGCACACTGTTCACACGATATTCTTTTTGCTCCGGAGTCGGTACTCCGAGATTCGAGCACGATTCGATTCGATTCGTTTCGATTCGAACGCGCGGGAATATTCACTCGCGATCGACACCGCGATTACCGATCGGTCACCGGACCGTTCCACGTGAGAAATTCGGGGATAGAAGGCGGCAAGTCGATCACCTCCTCAGCCGTCTCTCGCGGACAGCCTTACTCCCACGCTGGCCGAGTCAAGAATACGCGCGCCTTGTCAAAGACGTGTCCTGGTTCCGTTCGACGGCGGCAGGTGGCGCGCCGGCCACGCTCGCCGAGGATTTACGAACGACGCCGACGATCGACGAACCGATAAGCGGCTCCGATCCGATGAAAGTGTCACTGGCGCGAGCAAAATCTCAGATTTTTCGATTTGCCACGCACAGGTTAGAAACATGTACATTGAGTGCAAAAAGTATTCGTACACCTCTTATAGCTTTTGAAAACCATATACACTCGCCGAAATTTCTATAAAGTCACTGTGTTTTGTAATGAATTCTTATAATTATACCATTACCAATGAAAAATTTGTATTTGGTAGCATTTCGGGATTACATAAAGAAAGCATACACGCCGATTTAAAAACATAAGTATAACATTTATTGATAAAAGAAAACAAAAATATAATTTTACACAGAACAGACTGCGAAATTTCTATAATGTCAGTTTCGTTTTATACGGATAAAGTTGAAATTAACAATTGTTTTTTTATTATATCTATTTTAATATTTAGTGTAACCTCCATTTTTTTGAATTACATTAAAAATGCGATTGGGCATTGACGAAACTAACTTTTGTAGCGTTTCTGTTTTAACAGACGCCCATGCTTCAGTCACCGTATCCCTTAGTTCGCTAATGGAGTTGTATTGTTTGCAGTTTTTATAAACATGTCGCGCAATGATACCCCAAACATTTTCAATAAGATTTATGTCCGGAGAACAAGCAGGCCATAGCAAAACATTGATATTTCTTTCAAGAAGCCACTGCTTTGTGTGCTTCGACGCGTGCACTGCAGCATTATCTTGCTGATAAATAAAATTGTCATCTTCAATATTTTCTGTAAAGGGTATTAGAACCATGTCTAACAAATCCGTATAATTTTCAGAATTCATTTTGTGTTTTATGAAACACACTGGAGTCCTTTTGTCAGCTTTGAACGCAGCCCATATCATTAGGGAACCACCGCCAAAGTTACGACTCATTGTCACACTTTTCTCATTTCTCAGATCATGCCAATAATATTTACAGCCATCAGGCCCATCCAAATTAAATTTTTTCTCATCTGAAAAAATGACAGACTCCCACTCTTTCGTCCAGGACATGTGTGCCCGTGCGAAATCAAGACGGGCCTGTTTATGTGTTTCTTTAAGGCCTGGTTTACGTTGCATTTTTGTCCACACAAATTGCCCAGAATAATTTAAAAGTTGTTGCACACGTCTTCTTGTTACTGGGAGCTCCAATTCAGCTCGCAATTGTGCTGCATTTTTCGTTTCCTTAGCCGCAGACCTCATTAATAATGAATGTTGTCTCTTTGACAATTTTTTATTACCACCTTTAAAATGATTTTTTCCGTAATTTTCGCGTAAATTGATATAATTATTAATCACAGTATATGACCGATTAATTTTCTTAGCAATTGCGCGATTAGAGCAGCCCATATTTTTATAAGCATCGATCGATGCTTTTTCTTCAATTGTTAGTACTTTTCCTCTCGGCATTATACTACACGCGAATCAAATTATAAAAAACAGGATTTCTATGAGTTCTAAAACTAATACTTTTAGAATGTTTGCAATTTCCCGTAGTTCTCTGCTCAGAATCCAGAGAAACACTAAGTGACTTTATAGAA
Organism: Halictus rubicundus; assembly: GCF_050948215.1. Taxonomy (NCBI): domain Eukaryota; kingdom Metazoa; phylum Arthropoda; class Insecta; order Hymenoptera; family Halictidae; genus Halictus; species Halictus rubicundus. The sequence continues at coordinate 3,125,947 of NC_135155.1, forward strand.
ACTTCGCACTTGTGTTCTGCACCACGCAGAAATAATTAAAAAAAACGTAAATAGTAAACAATGCGGTCTTGAGTGCGCGGTCCTTCTATCAGAGTGTCAACAAAGCACAAGGCCAGATACGATAAAGCAACAGAAATTGTAATATTTTAAAAATATCTATGAAAATGACGATGACTTTATAGAAATTTCGGCGAGTGTATTTCTTTATGTAATTGTACATTTTTTTTATAAAACAAAAACACAATTACGATTATTATATGTTTCAACTACAAAATGTGACATATATAAATTAACGAAAAGTTAACGTTAATGAGGTATATTAAAAACAGTCTGGAGTCTCTCAACATTAGCACGCAAAAAGTATTCTCACACGTAACAAATTTAGCAATAAACGGGTTATAATTTGCGAAAATAAATTAAATTAATATTTCGTTGGATAGCCTTTCGACTGTATAATTGTGTCCAGTCTTCTTGGCATTGAATCCACTAAATTGGATCTGATTTCGTGTGTAATATTGCACCATTCCTTTTGAAGAGAAAGTTTTAATTGTTCTTTACTTGAAATATGCCCGGTTCGGATTTTTTTATCAAGCAGATTCCATAAATTTTCGATCGGATTAATATCCGGTGATTGCGGAGGTGTTTTCAAATATTCTGGTGTGTTATAAAGCAACCACTCTCTTGTGTTGCGTGCTGTATGTTTGGGGTCATTGTCTTGAGTGAAGATAAAGCTGTCTTTTATACCCATTTTTTCTGCACTACTTACAATATGGGTTTTTAATATGTTTAGGTATATTTTCTGGTCCATGATTCCCTCGATGAAGTGTAATGACCCCACTCCATGCAGCACTCATACAACCCCAAACCATGACCGAACCTCTGCCGTGTTTTACTGTGGGACGTAGATTTTCTTTTTGTAGCTCTGTACTTTTCTTCCTCCAGACCGTACACTTGCCATCACAGCTAAAAACATTAAATTTACTTTCGTCAGTAAATATGACTTTTCGCAAAAACTCGATAGGCTTATTAAGGGGGCCGGCACGCATTTGGCCTTGAATGTCACGCTATGTTATCCTGTGCCTTTTTTCTAGACATTTTATGTCTTAAATAAGTAAGTAATCAATTAAAAATGCATACCACCGTGTTTGTACATGTCTTTGCTATGTCTGTATAGAGTCCTTTTTTCGATACGAACTCTAAATCTCTTGTAATTAAGAGAATCTTTCAGCGGCAGCCATCTTGTGACGTCATATTTGCTTCAGAATTCGAATTTTCTGCCGAATATTACAAATTACTCCACGATGAGGTAGAAATTCGCAATTTGGGCTCTATACAGACATAAATTGGACTTTTAGGAAACACAATTGACCACTTCTAAACTGCTCATTGCAATATTGAAGCGATAGTTTGAAAAGGTTTTGACCCATGCATACGTATATGGATTTCAAACCCTGCCGGCCCCCTTAATATTATCTTCCGCGAAATCTAGTCTCTTCTTTCTATTTGCGGCATTTACGAAATACTTCTTGCGAGCAACTCGGCCGTGTTATTCATGATTTCGTAAACAATTACGAATAGTGCTGGCACATACACTTACTCCAGCGTTGTTTGCAAGCTGAGCAGCGATCTTAGGGGCACTAATTTTAGGATTTGTTTTTATTTCACGCACTATAAAACGTTCATCGCGTGAACTAAGTTTTCGAGAGCGACCAGATTTCGCTTTATTTTTATTGGGTTTTCGTTCACCATATCGATTGTATCGATTGTATAATAATTTGTCTTTCAGTCTCACTAGTTTCCTTACCTTTACAACCCATTTTACCGAATGTTACAAAAATTGACTGGTTTTGCAGAAGGTTGCCACTAGACTATGCATCAAAGACCCCGTCTGATTATTTGTCGGGTCCCGCTAAACCATAATATACAACATCGGACGCCTTTCAAGTACATTCTAGTACCTGTACGAATACTTTTTGCGTGCCAATTTAGAAACACTTCTCATACTTTCTAATTTTTCTCGTTAACGTTAAACTTTTTCAAGTATATTTATATGACAGTATGTAGTTAAAATATATAACAATTACAGTTATGTTTCGTTTTATAAACATGTGTGCAATTGCATAGAGAAATACATGGTTTTTTAAGCGTACAAGAGGTGTACGAATACTTTTTACACTCACTGTATTTCTGCTCGCTTTTTCACCGAATTCGTTACCTTCGCTTTCCATGCCCGGCGGAATTGGAAAGAACATGTTCCGGCCAGAAATTTTTGGTCAATGTCGGCGCTCTAAGGATACGTTTACTCCTAGCATAAGCCACCGAGCATTCAGGTGATCGTTTGTTGTATTTTATGCTGTTTTAAACACTTCGTTAAACTGCTTTGAATACCCACGCTTTATGGCCATTGTTACATTGATTTGTAATTTCAAAATAGAAACTCACTCACAAGGTCTATAGCTTTTTATTTAAAAGCGACGTTTTAGAGACACTTGTACAGTCTGGTTGCCTACACAAGGGTTGGTCCTGCATTCTTGACGTTTCTTTCGATCCAATTTGGATTGTTAAACAAATTGATTCAAAAATGAATACAATAGGAGCTAATCGAAATCCCGGATCAGTCGCGTTGACTGTTCGCTACTCGCAGCATTAACTATAGCTGAGTTATATAGACGGTAGCGCAATTTGAAATCATTGGCGGTTAAGAATCAATCGCATAAGGTCATTGTCCATCGAAGCAGGTAGGACATGTAGGCATATACGGTCCTGTCGATTCCTTGAAGACAGTAGCTGTTTCATCGTCGCAAAAATCATCGGAGACTGGTTTCTCGACGCGCCATGGCACGCACCTAGAGTACGTGCGTATGTGCAACCGCGCCTCTTGGAAGAAACTGGAGACTGTAGAAGAGAGCTGCAAACCGTGGCGAAAATGGGAAACACGCGATCATCCCGATAAAAATTGTACTAACGCAATACCCCAATGGATACATGTCATAAATACTGATTAGATAAACTATTGACACTAATCCATTGGCAAACACATTTCGCATAGAATTCTAGATTTGCAAAGTAAAAAGTAAATAAAAACTTGTTTTATAGTGGAATAAGCTAAAAAGTGTCCATCAAAAATAGATTTCGATTCGCGTGTTATTTGTAAATATTTTTGTGACCGATTGCAGTTACTTTGCGATATCATGTTTCTGTGAAAAAGATGAGCGAAATGTATTTCTCCTGTTTTTTTATTAGAAAACGAACTATCGCTGCGCAAATGGAAAATATGAACTGCGAGATTGCGAGAAAAAGCTGAGTCAATCTCGATTTTTAATCTAATTACTGAGAAGCGGGAGGACCGGTGTATCAGCATCGCGCGAAGAACAGCAGACATGTTTTTCCCGGGATCTGCAAGGGTGAAGAAAAGGTGAGTCTGCAAGTCGGGAGAAATTTTTATTCATACGATATCTTCTCAGCGGTGAGTACAAGTAGAGTATGCTTGTACCGGTCGCGGCCAGTTTTTGTAGGGAACGTGCTGGATAAAAGATTGACGAGGATAAAAGTACCAAATCATCGGTCCAAATCGGTTAAATTTAGAGATTTATGACAAATACAAAAATATGCTTTCAACGAATGAAAAGGTCCTCGCCTATAGTTCATGCAATATTTTTGTTATTATGGAAAGTCTGCTCTCTAAAGCCATGCGTATACTACACACCTCGTAAAAAAAATAGCCCAGGTGTGCTATCTTTAATTTCTCAATGACGCATGTCAAATTTTTCGTCTGTAACGTATAATATCAAAACATTATGAGCTCAGAATATGCGGCTTGCTGGAAATGAGTCACAATGTCGTAGATGTCTGTACACAACAACGAAAAACTCACAATATTATATAAATTTGTAAGTATGGGACATGGAAAAAAATTAAACAAGTCTGAAGAAAGCAAATTCTTGAACTAAAACAGCAACAGTTATCAGTAGCGAAAATATTGAAAGTAATAAAAAGAAGTCGTAAAGTAATACACAATTTCTTAAAAAATGTTGAAGATTATGGAAAAAAGAAAAGTACTGGTCGGCCGTCATCGTTATCCGATCGTGATAAGCGAGCCATTTTGCGTGTAGCTTCCAACTCGCAGTTAACAACGAAGCAAATAATGGAAAAATCTAGTGTTAGTGCCAGTGTTTCAAGTGTTCGTCGAGTTCTACTATCCTGCAAAAATATTAAGAGGTTAAAATTGAAAAAGAAACCTCCGTTAACAACGAAACACAAAGCAGAACGTTTACGCTTTGCAAAAGGAAGAGTGCATTGGAAAAAGAAGTGGAGAGGGTACTATTTTCGGACGAAAAAAAATTTAACCTGGATGGTCCTGATGGGTTCCAATATTATTTTCATGACATAAGAAAAGTGACAATGTCAGCAATTCGACGACAAATGGGAGGAGGCAGCGTAATGGTTTGGGTCGGCATCGGTTATTTCGGCAAGACAAGTATCAAGTTAATCAATGGGAGAATGAATAGTGTCCAATATATAAATTTAGTCAAAGAATAATCAAGATTGGTCCAATCATATTTTAGTGAAAATAATATCTCTGTTTTGCCGTGGCCTGCACGCTCCCCGGACCTTAATATTATTGAAAATTGCTGGGCAGAACTTATTCGCGGCGTATACGCGAATGGAAAGCAGTATCAACAAGTACAAGAATTAAAAAATGCAATTCTACCCGAATGGGATACGTTAAGTCAAAATTATATCTAAAAAGTATATAAATCGATACCAAATCGTACAATAGAAAGAATATTTCTATTATTTATTTTCATAAAGGGGGATGTACCCATTATTAAATAAGTATATATGTTTGATAAGTAATTATTGTTAGTTAAAATTTTTGTTCATTATTATTTTCTTATTGTACATGTACTATCATTTTTTTCTTAAAATAAAACAATTTTTTTGTTACATACTAAACGTCATAATATTTTTAATTATTTTCAACGAACCGCATATTCTGAACTCATAATGTTTTGATGTTATACGTCACAAACGTAAAATTTTACGTGCGTCACTGAGAAATTAAAGATAGTACACCTGGGCTGTCTTCTGGACGAGCAGTGTATAGCTTCGTGACGTCACTCAGGTTCTGACTATAGCATTTTCCCCACTATATTCCCTTCAATTTTCTCAAACCAGTAGTGTTGCGCATGACAGAGAGGCGGCGCAGCGCGGCGTGCAGGGATCGTAGGTGTATGTAGGGTGGGAGTAATCCCGCCCTTCTCCGCCTACTGTTCTCTCTTTATATTTTTACCTTTATCCTCTCGATTTTGGCGTGGTCCTTAGTATGTAGTATTTACTTACAAACATCTTGCAACAAGGGCAGCGACTCAACGACAGCCCGCCGGGTTCCCCGCGCGAATATGCCGGGTCTGTATGCACTTTCCCCACGGACTTCTTACTCGGTTTGCTTTTTTCATTCTTTTCAATCGTTGTGCATGTCTTTCTGACGCAGTGTATCCCAGATGTCATCCAGGAACCATGATACGTGTTCGTCAGGCAATTTTTTCGCATACGAAGGGAACTGGAGGGAATGTGTTTATTGCCGCAATCGTATTACAGCCATATGAACATTGCAAACAGCTGTCAGGTTTTTTTCTAATGGAAATTTTTCGAATTTTGCCTTTATATATTTCACTGTATGAAACTATATTTTAGTTTTGAACGATTAACCCCTTAACTTGTACGCTCGAGTTAGTTCGAGCGCGCTAAACAGGCCAAACTGCGCACACTCGAGATAATTCGAGTGGCGTTGTATTTTATGCTGCTATAATTTTTCACACTCGAATATAATCGAGAATTGAAAATAACAATGTGAAAGCAAAGAAAAAAAAATCGTTTTATTGATATTTATCATTTACATGGGATTGTAAGCTATAACACTTATTTATTCAAGAATAAAATATAGCCTTTTTCCATGGAACAAAAGCGCAGTATATCAAAAATTGATTTTTTTGGCCGGTTTTTAAAAAAAAAAACTGTGCGTTAAGGGGTTAATCGTTTCGTCAGTGTCGATGTCACTACTTAAATTTCATAGTGTTTCTAATATTGCAAAGTAAAGGAGATTGCCATTCCGCAATCATTGCGAATCAACATTAAGTGATTTTTTTTCGAGATCAATTTTTTCGGGAGTTCTACAGTTCACATTAACCCTCGCAGGGTGGTTTAGGACGGATACCGGGTCCATTCGGACCCACAGGAATCTGCACAACTGAGCTACAAAATTCACGAATAACAAATAAATGGGTTTATTTAACTTTTGCCCAGCTTTGCTTTATAAATTTGTGGGGGATTAGAGAGTGGGGATACACCCATGTGTTCTATGGGTCTCGACCGTCCGTCGGAGCAGAGAGGGGTCGCGGGCTTTGGTGTCACAGGCATAGGGGAATGATCGCTGTGCGTTTCTAAACAGCTAAAAGAGTAGGGAGTGTTGACGTCCGATTGTTTACAGACTTGGAACGATCGCGACTTTGGAGCCACACGCATATGGGCCCGAATGAAACCGGCATCTGCCAGGCGAGAGTTAAAAAAACTACTGAAGGGTTAAAAGTCTGCGAAATCATAACAGAGCTCTAACTTTATATTAACCCCTAGCACTCGAACGGTGCCTGTAAGGCACCACTAAAAATTGCTGTGTATCATTATTCAAAATATTTTTTACATTATTAAATTTGTTTGTACAGGTAACCCTCCTATTACACGGTAGATAGGTTCCTAAGAAAATGCCGTGTTGTATGAGACCCAGAGCCAGTACAAAAAGGGGGGTTACGTACAGGTAGCGAAACCGTGTTGTAGGAGGGTTACCTGTATTTAATAAATTACTAAACATTTCGCTATTGTACGAATAAGTTACACCATTTTCGTATGTATAACATGAAAAAAAATATATAGAAGGGCAATATTCTAGGTCGGACGAAATGTTTCATTTTGGAGTTAAAATAGCTTCGAGTGTAAAGGGTTAATAATATTATAGAGGGATCGAGTGAAATTCTTTTACACCGATTTATTATCTGAAATTTATTTCTCGTAGTCGAAGACAAACTAATACTATCCACTTAACAAACATTCCGTGCTGAATAAAAGGAGACGTTGACGGAAGTATGGACAAAGAGGGGGTAATGAAGTGTGCGAGATGCTGCGCAATTCTTTTTTCACAATTCGTTTATTATAAATAACAAGATGTATATTCGGTGCGCACGTGTTGTTTAACCTGTATATTTATATGTATACTCAAGCTCCGTCTAAGTTTTATTTCGCTTACTGTACTATACCTTGTTTACTTTGAGTTGTTCTCAATAACATATTTCCGCTACGATCTATCATGACGATACTCTCTGCGCGAGGAATTCGGAAAAATTTTGCGTCATAGGCAAAAACTCCATGTAGCACCCGATGGAAAAACGAAAGAAAGGATCGTTCATCCTCTCGCGAGATTTTTCAGTGGCGTTTTCAGATTATCGGTTTGGTTTTCGTTTTCTTCATCTTTTCAGTGATCGATTGTGTGCAAATGGGATAGTTTTTGTCGTTTTTTCTTTCTTTCTTAAACCCTTCGTAACCAACGACAAGGTTCGCGAGCCCGTCGAGCGTTATAGACATTCAATCACCGTTAGCACCTGGAATAGAAACGCTTTGAACACGAGAATTCGCGGGCCGTCCCTCGAACAATTTATACAATAGAAATTTCGCGCGTGAATCATAACGAATGCAATTCGTAAATTAGCGTTAATGATATGCGTCACCTTGAAAATCTTCAATGAAAGATACGATCACGATTCTTTTATCTTTGAACGATCGTGCACGGGCGTGCACGTTACATTGGTTATCACACATTCTTCACGATATGTTCAATCAAATGCAATTAATGGGCTAGGAGAAAAACGCGTGACCGTTGAACCTCGGTGGACCTAATCCGTTCTTGAATGTTCCTATAATGCAGTCCCAAGAGCGACAAGTGGAAACGAAGGGGTTAGATGGTAGTGGTTTGTTTGCGGTAGTGGTGGTGGTGGTGTCGGTGGTCCTTAAAAGCTACATCTTCATTTTATTTTTATCTTCAATTCTTCTTTTTTTTTGTCGTTTTGCTTTTGTTTTGGTTTGTTTACTCTTATAGCGCTCGCGTTAGCAATGATTAATGCGTGCATTCCTCCGATCCTCCCGAAAACCGAGCCTCAAACATTTCTAACAACTAAGCTGTCGACTATTATTCTTGTCTCAATTTGCCGTAGTCTAAATAACGCGCCATTAGGTATACATCTAGAATATAGTTCGCTCTTTTATAAACTCTCTTTTACATGAAACGATTAAACCCACGTCCCACGGTACGTCCTTTCGTCCTGACTTTCGTCGTGTTTTCGCGCGTGTCGGCCAACCCCTCGATCGGTATCGGTAATTATTGTTCTTTTATCAGGGAAAGTTATCCTTGCCAGCACAACGCACAACAGTACACGCCATTGATGGTCGTAAATGCCGTACTACATTGTCCAAAACGGTCTGCCGAAGATCTACGACAGGCACAGGCGGCGATTGCCCCGTGGGGCACTGTCCTACTCGAGGAGATTCTACAAAGAGAGGGTACGTTGAACAGTTTCCGCGCAAAACTGACCTCGTTTGCCCCCGTTGCTCCCTGGGGCAATCCGGAGCGCTCCCGAAGAGCTCCCCGCCCGCGCCCGATCTACAGCCGCAAATAAACCGGATTCGAAATTTCTCTGGTTTTTCTATCGTCTCGGAACACGTGAGATCGCAAAGATTCGTGCACCGGTTCTGCGCGTAACTGAAATGGACGCCGGTCTCCATAGTTCGTCCGATATGTCAGAGAAGTGTTCGTCATGTTTCTCCGGATGATGTCCGACGGGTGTTTCGGTGGCGATTAGTACCATGAATGCAGCGTGCGTATCCGCACGGTTCGTTCTAGAGGGCGCGCGAAAATAAGGAAAATCCGGGACGCACGGGAATCATCTGGTATAGAAAACTAAAGGCGGCGAAACATTTTTTTTTTTTTCGAAAGCTACGTACGACATCATGTAGCAGGCACGTCTTATCATATCACGCTAAAGGCTTTAAGAAGCCCGGTGTAGAACCGTATTGAGGTACCGAACCAGATGCTCCTCTCTCCCATTTTGTTATTCGTCTCTTCGTCTTCTTCCTCCTCCTCTTCGGTCTCTTTTTTGTTATCGTTTATCGTTCGCCTTCTTTATTTCGTTTAACGACTATCTACCCTCGATCGCTACTCTTTCGCAGGCTCTCCGAACACACACACTCGCTTCTCCGTCTCCATTCGAGCACACGCGCCCGGAGAGGACGCCTCTCTCCTTCTCGTCTAATTACAACTTTGTCTCTAAAACGCCTCGGATTAAGGAAAGGGTGCGAACGGCGCGCGAGCGCAAACAAACGAACCAGCGCTTCCTCCCGCGGAGGAAACAAACGCCTCTCTTCCTGGGAAACGACGCGCCCGAGGACGTTAACGCGCGGTGTCCTCGAACGGGTTTCCCTTTGTCTCTTACTCTTTTTTTGTTCTTTTTCTTTTTTGGTAATCTTTTTCCGTTTTTCTCTTTTTTGTTAACACGAAGCACATTATCACACGTGCAGGCCTACAAGAAGTTCCCTACCGAGAGAACACGAGCCGGCCGCGACCACGGCCGGATTTTCTTACGCGTTTCTTTTTTTTTTTAGGCTTACTTAGTTTCTTTTTTTTTCTGTCTCTTTTGCGTTCACCATTTTGTGTGTAACAACGAACAAGCGAGACCATCGAAAGGATACTTCGACGCGTCTAATGCCGATACCTACCTTGGCTTGTTCTCGCCGGTAAACGCTACTGTCCGATCGTCGCCATGTGCACCACTATTGCACTTAGGCTCGTCGCGAGCGAATTCGAGCTCCTCGACCACCTCGGCACGCGACGACCTCTAATTTTCCTGAAGGCTATTCTCCACGGTTATTCAAAAGCTGCTTCGGCTCCGATTAACACGTTCGCTACTAGAAGTCTCGATGACGTCATACCGGTTTGAATGAACACCGCGGTTTAGCCCTTTATGCCTTGAACTATTTTTTAAAATTTTCAGAGCCATTTCTTTTTGCACACTAATAAAAATCGGTGACGTAAATTGACACACACCATTTTTGCATTAAATGATTCAGTAGTTGGAATACATGGTAGTTCGATCGAAAATTTTATAACAAACCCAAGCACACTTAGTACAGACATTTTAACGGAAATGGTACTTTAAAGTACCTTCACGGCATAAAGGGGGGGGGGGGGCAATTTTGATAAAGTAAGTATTGTACAAAGGTGCAAGCAAGTCCCACTGGGGTGGGTTCAATACAATCTATTCAGCTAAGAAATGCTAAGAGAAATGTTACTTGCCACAAGATTGGTCAATTAGTTAATTTCAATCAATTCGGGCAGTATAGGACTCTGAAGCATCGCAGAGTTTTCCCTATATCTTCGTTGTGAAATACAACGCGTACAAACCGCTAACAAGTGTTTATACGTTGGACAAATTGTCGTGATCGGTTCAACGTAATCAGGTGTTATTAATTTATAGATTTATCGTATGTCGGCTGTGAAGATATTCGTTTTTTAGGTCCATTATTCGTTACACCCACGCGCCGCCATGGTCCCCCTTCCAGGATCACGTGCATCTAACACCGCTACATCGTTTCTGTTAATATTTTCAACGTTCTAATGAAAATGGTCGATGCGTTTTTATATATATATACGCATATATATACCGAATATTTTTAAAAAATATTTTAATGAAACCTATCCGAGAACGAGTACAATTTATAAAGTTACACGACATTTCTCGAGAAAATGTTGACAACTTACAGGTTACAAGAAAACGTTATAACGCTTCCAATGTCTTCATTGTTGGTAGCTATTTTGCCCCGGAAGGTGCAAACACAATCTCATCACTATACAACAAGAAGAACAACGGACTCGCTTGCTTACATATTCAATGAACGTTTACATGAATACCGGTAGCGAACGTGTTAATTATAAATAACTAACAAAAATATCTTCCTCGTAGCATTCTGGTTTGCCTTGGCGTCCATCGACTGACGAAACTGAGCAAGAAAGAGTGAACAATACAGATTAGTGGATGATCTTCGCTCGTGCGAACGATTCTTACATTTTCATCTTTGTACATGCGTTACAACCTCCGATCGTTTACAACCATACGCAATACGTGAATGAAAGTGCTCGAAAAGAAAAACAAAAAAAATAGACAGCCTGATGTTTAGACTAACGATCGCAACGACCTGTTCGCGAAGACGGAGTAACAAACGCAGAAGTTTTCTTATTCGAAGTCTCGTTTCTTAGGCAGCTCGGATCGCCGAGGTGGGAAAACGAGCGCCGGAGGTCTCCGCTCCCACGCAAATCGGAGATAATAAAGATTCTCTCGAATAACCGGGGAGAATCGCGCGATCGGCTGCGTTCGGTGTCGGCAGCGACGCCTCCCCTACTTGTTGCGCCTACTATTCGTCCTCTCTCGCCTCTCATATGAACACGGAAAGCATTAGTGCGCGCTTCTCTACGATGCAGTGCTGCCAAACATTGTTCCTCTTACTCGCAACACAGTTTTTTGTTTTTTTTTTTCGTCCCAGCTACGCCGGTGACAGTTCCCAGACGGGAGCACGTTCGATCGCCAGGCCGTGCCGATATCATCCAAAAGCATCGAGGCCGGTGACGTTACCTCCGCTGGCCTCTGTCTCTTTCCTCTGCTCGTTTATTCGTATTTTTTTCTTTTTTTCCCGTTTTTTATGCACGTTTCGTTCGTTTTTTAAAATTCGCGTTTATGTAAAACGATGATCTTTTCGTTGTCTCCGACACGTTGCACGAGAATCGTAAACTGCGCGAACACCGATGAATGCGATGGTTTTTGTTGGTTTGAAGATCATTATTATTACGATATTTTTTTTTTTTTTGCTCAATTCCACGTTTTCGATCCTCGAATTTTGTTATTAAAACACGGAGGAAGGTGAGGACAGGGGGCGGTGGCGGTTGTTTTGTGGTGTCGGTGGTAGTGGTGGTGGCGGCGGTAGTGGGGGCGTTCGTATTGTTCGTTTAAAAAAATACGCTGTTCCGTGTGAACAAAGATATTCCGTAAACAACAGTAAAAATTCTTCGAGTGTGTCACCGCAAAAGAGTGCCGTTGCGAGTTAAAATTATGAATTGCGCGGGTTGCGATCCGAATTTTGTCTGGTTTGTTTTAAAAGTCCCGTAAAAGACACCGTGTTGTCGGTCTCGATCCAACGTGATCCAATCAATAAAACACCTACTTCTCCTTGTACTTACAAACAACGATTCTGAATCGTGAAACGTAAATTCTTAAACGCGAAAACAAGTAAGAAACTATTTAAGTAATACCGACTACCAACGGAAAACCAAAACTATAGAGTCTTGTACCCGTCGAAACAATGGTTCTACGTAATCTTAACGGTATCTAATAAATAAAGGATGGTTGGGGGAGAGATGGGGATGGGTGTAAAGGGTGGTGTTACAGTTAACGGAATCGTCAAAACCTATAAAAAGAGAAAAAGTATGATAAAACCGAAAGGAGAAGGTTTAGTGCCACGTCGATTGTTGCCCGGACGAAACCTCGATGAGATTTTCGACGCGTTGCTCTCGATTTTTGCGTGTCTCTTTTTTTTTTTGTTTTTTTTTCGTTCTTTCTGTGTGTGTTTCTTTTTTCTTGTTCTTATTTTTTTTTTTGTCTTTTTGTGTCGTTCGAGAACACGATCAATGGGGGTAACGGCGAGGTGGTTTTCCGAATGAGGATTTAGCAAACGACCGCCTCCGATATGGGGTTCTCGGTGATGTGTATAGTCGCGGTGGGCCGGTCGATTTTCTTAATGCACACGTGGTTCAGTTCCTCGAGGGAAGCCAGTCTGTAGTCGGCCATTTTCAGTGGTGAGAGCGGTGCCACTGTAAAGAAAGATAAAAGAAAATACCAAGTCAGAGCGATCGGTGTGATCGGGATTCTGTTCATTCGACCACGGTCTACGGTTCTCGTTTGATTACTTTTGTTTTGGTTTTTGCGAACGGTACACCAACGTTTATGTTCCATTCAGTGACAAGAAAAATCGGATTCGGATTCGTTATAGCAATCAGGAGGCGCACACGTGAGATACACAGAGAGACACAAGTAGATAAAGACACAAGGTTAGCACACGATCGTCGGAACGTAAAGACGACAAACGTGAGGGAAAAGAAACGAAAGAACTGAGAAGACAAAGAAAGGCGCGCATGCATAGTAACGGGTAGAGTTCTGTGTGTCGGTGAGATTGTTTCATGTGCGGAGGCATGTGAAGTAGCGCGATTATTTTGTTTTGCTATTCTACTGCCCAGTAGGTGCGAGTCTTCCGAGAAGTTGCACTTTTTAGTGTATGTACATTGCTTGACAGTGTCGTGTCGATAGCGAATGTTGCTACGAGAAGAGAGATTTGATGGTTTCTCGATCGAACAGCCACCAGTTTTGTTTCGTTGAAAATATCGAAAGGATGTATTCTCGGAGAAGGTCTCTGATTTATCGTCGATTGGTAACGAGAGCTCGTACCAACTACTGATAAGAGACCATGAGAACACGGACGAGGTGTAAGTCGAACAGACCTGACATACTATACGCTATCGTGGCCATATTTTTCGAGCCTCTAGAACTATATCGTGACGTTATCAACGGGGGTTGATATCGATTATAGCACGAGACAAAATTGAAATTGGAACAGCCTTTAACAGAAATGAACGGAAAAATTGTATAACAAATACAATTTCTAGAGCTCTTAAGGGATATCGAAATGCTCCAAAATTGGTCGTTTAGTAGGAACTTAATAAATTACGAAATATATTTTGATTTTATGGTAATAAATTCTGAATTCTTCACTAAAAATATGACTAAATATAAAATATAGTGTACAAACATTAACAAGCTCGCGACGGTGCATGTACCACCGTATGGTCATTACCACGGATGAACCACGGCCCCGTCGAGAACCTGTTCATCACTGTTGAATTATCTATAATGGAATAAAATTTCTTCAACGTAAAAATTTATTGCAGACATCAATGCATTACAAGTTTCGCTATATCCTTGCTTCTAATAATTATATTTAATGACTACTTGTATGATAAAATAGTATACTAAGTACCAAATTGTTATGCACACGATAAAAGAGGCGTTGGGTTCCACTGTATTTTTATTTTAATTTAATACGAATCATGTTCTTATCCAAACAGGTATCTTTGTCGAACGAAAACCACGTTGAAGTTGAAGTCTACTTCAAGTTTACTTAAGAAGAGGACTTATCAACGTGCAATTAGCAGGTCGGTAAGGTAGTTAACTTGAGCCACGAGAGTCCATAACATGTTAGGTCCATTTTTTATCTCGCAGATGATGAGCAGCCTCGGTCGATGAGGATTTATCGTGAATGAATGAAGACGAATTGTATGAAGGAATCGGTGAACGTACTAGAAACTATGCAAACTAAAAATTATTATAGGATCAATTCAAATTTGTTCACCAAAATCGTGGTACAATATTCATTTTGTACAATATACCTGACTCTCCATTTACACACAAGTTATTGTTGAATAACACTCTATAACGAACACTTTTTCTTAAACATATTTATTTAGTTAGAATATATACATACATGTATCTTAAAGAAAATAGTGTATCACTGCTGAAACACACGCTCACTGTGATTATTAGTACCATTGTAGAAAATATCTTTTCCGAAAGAACTGAATTCAAATAAAAGAAATAAGTGTCACCTTATTCGTGCCAAATTAAAATATATCGTGTAAAATTGGAATTGATTTTTCTCTTTTATACTGCAGTGGTTTGAATTCGTGTAAAAAGAGAATTAGGTGCATTTCAAAATGAGAAGATGGTGCAAACATTAGCCCACGCAAGACAGGTCTAACGTTTGGATTTTCCCGTGCTCCTATTGTAATTTTTAGTTTATGATTCCCTCGTTCTCGAAAGTAAGCAACCGTGAGGGGGAGGTGATGACTCTAATAGATGCATGTGAGAGGTTCATGAAGCACAGTTCGGTAAGTCTGCGGGGATTGACCCCAAACGTCCGTAGGACTCGACAGTGTATGTTAGTAATGTGAAAAGGAGGAGCGGTTAGTTGCCTTTCAGATAATCCTTGCAGGACTGTACCCGAGGCTGTCCAAGGCATGTTAGTCGTGATAGAGAGATCGTCGTCGGTTAGTAGCTCCCGATAAGAGTTTGAATTCCGACTTACTTAACACATAGACGTGGCCTAACCGACCAACTGCGCGCTTGACTCCTTGCGGCCTTCAATTCCTAATTACAATTACCTTCGGGTGTTGTCGGCGTCACGGGCTTCCGCGAGGATTTCACCACTAAAACGCATAAAAGAACAAATTCTCTTTTAGAGACTCCAAGCATAAGAATCGGTGAGGAAGTGGTCGTGGCGGACGTTCTTTTATTCAACACAATCTGATCGTAAATCATTCTGGTGCGATGCATCGTTAGGCCAATTGTCGTGTACCAGTAGAAATTAAACAAACAAAAAAAAACAGAAACAAAAAAAAACAAAAGCGACGACCCTCGTCCATTCATTCGCACGAACAACGAACAGTATGATTTTATAATTCTGTCGACAGAATGGACGAAAGTCGCGAACACTTCTGCTGCCGCTAACAAGTCGCACAGTCTCGTAAAACAGTGTCACTGTTGGAGATTCGAACAGCAAAAGCGCAGACTGGAATTAGCCTAACACCGATCGAAGGAGTTTCTAGAACTACAGCGGGTTCGAGACTATCGCCTACAAACGCTACAAACTACAGAGCGTCATCCACGGTGTTTCGGCGTTTAACCGAGAAGCAAACAAAACAGCTAAGAAGCCTAAGGACACTACTCGCTAGGACACTACTCCAGCTTGAACAGACTAATTAGTAATGTATACGTACCACTCGATCGATCCGAGACGCGTGGGAAATAAAGGCGCAAGTCGGTGAACATGTATTTTTTCTTTCGTATTAATTCTTATTTTGCCTTCAGATGATGATCGATTTAAAATAAAAAGAAATAGGAGAGAGAGAGAGAGAGAGAGAGAAAAATAGAAAAACAAAAACTCTCGAAGAGATGGCGATATGGTGGTGAGACTAAAAGTGATGAATTCAACGTGTAATCCTTTTTCAAACCTCTTTTTATTCATCAAGTCGAGCCAGTGGCTTTCCGGCGAAGGAAAGTACATGATCGAAGACGATGTTAAGTCTCGATGTAACCCGAGAATTCGCGCCAAGCCGAATCGGACCGAAACCAGTCCAATCGAATTCAATTTCATCGGGATCAAATTTCGAAGAGCAAGTTGATCATTCCGCGACAATCGTTTGTTGCGATTATCTCAACGTGCATCGAGGATTAACAACGTCGCTGCCGTTTTGTTCGTTTGTTTTTTTGTTTGTTTCTTCTTCGTATAACATGAAAACTCTATACGTAATAACAGAGACGATTCGTAACAACAATTAAGTTAACGACAGTATCCATGACAGGAACAGTTACGTTAAATAGAACAACACGGGCGTACTTGACTAACATACGCATAAGATACCTACCCACATAAATTAAATAATAAATTCATTGTCATATGCGAGAGAAAGAGAGAGAGAGAAAAGGGGGAGGGGGGATATGGAGAGCAGTCGAGATCAACAATATATAATATGCACTTTAAGAGAGGGGGCGGGGGTAGCGGAGAGGGGTAGCAGAAAAGCACTGCGCCGACAAAATGCTTCGCGATAAGTATACACCGTTTTTCCTACGTTATCAACTGGGCGATAGTGGTTCAAAGCGTTGTGTCATGTGATAAGTGCTATCGTGTTTCTGTGACCAAGAAGCCAAAAAGAATAATAAAGTTCGATTTAGCCGGGCGGGGGCCAGGCGTTTGATCGGCGAAACGATACCACTTTTGCGGCCGCATTTCTGTATGCTGATATCCTAAAGCGTTCAGAACAACGTTCAGCGTGTGACGAATAAATAATAGTAACCGAGCGGAAAAGGACCGTGAATGGCGGGAGATAACGGCCACGCCAAAAAGGAACGAACCTATAGCTCGCCTTGTCTGTTCCGTGATCTCGGGGACAGGTGGAACAACGTTTACTCGCTACTCGACTAAAGTACAGCAGTTTCTTTTTCTGGCGAATCGAGCTTTCGAAAGCTTACAACCGAGCTGGCTAGCGGGTCCCGAAGGCAAAAATGGTCGACGTGACTTAATTTACAAAGCGTGACTTCTTCGTTTACAAGTTCGATATCGCACGCCGACTGACACGGAAACGTCCCGATGAAGAATTCAGTTCGACCCGGTCAGACCGCAAACGATCTCGTTCGTTTTTCTTAATTTTTTTTTGTTTTTCATTCTTTTTTTGTTTCGTGTACTGACACACGCCTGGCGTTGAGTCAAGTTCGTAGGCCAAATATGACGGATACTCGTGACACGCAGCGATCGATGAAACGAACTTAAGCCTACAGATATCCACGATCTACGACACTTGCTTTTCTTTTCTTTCTTTCTTTTTTTTTTGCTGTTTTTATTTTTCGTTTTCTTCTCGTGGTTTCGTAGGAGAGCACGCGAACGTTCCCCCCCTTTCGAGCTTTCGTTATTCATGTTCTCTAGTAGCGACGAGTCGAGCATGCTTGAGAGAATAGTTGAATAATTGAAACGGATGCTGATAAATGTAAATTGTGAACGATTTTACGTATTAGAATTGTGGTAGTTTTGTTCTTGTTCTCGATTCAAGGTGATTTTGCGTGCTCCCCTACGGGGCAACATGGCGCGATTCGTTTGTACCGGTGACGATCGATGGGAGTAATCATTTGACAATCCGATAAGTAAAGGCTAAAGTGTGGTTCGCCAGGGCGCTCACTTACCATATCCTTCGCCCTGCAGAAACAGTCGGAAAGCCTCGCTTACTTTGCCTGGTTGCTCCTCCAGCACCATTCCGCAATCGGAAATCTGCGAATTCAAGCAATCGGGTCAGTGTACAGTGCCCTTCATACGGTAAACATCTAATATCATTATCTAACATCTTCATAAAGTCTGAAATTTCGGAACATTTTCGTCAAAGTAACAAATTGCTTCACCTCTTATTTCAGATGTTCTAGTTCTTTACAATAATGGCGATCACAGAGCTGCAAGATTCGTATTTATGTCGCAGAAAACAAAAAGTTAAAATGCACTTGTATACCGTAGTCTAAAGGTTAATTGAACACGTTATTGAGCTAAGAATAAAAGTGAAATTTTATCGATCAAAGTTTCTATTTAGCAAGATTTTATATATGCATACGCGACACGAATGCATGAGACCTATAGCGTAGGCATTACACTGGATTTGATAATGGAAGGTCGTATTTAACTTTCATAGTGGGGAAGTGGTCTTGAGCAGCTAATTGGGGTTCATGTAACACCATGATTCTCTCGTATGATTGCAAAATCACGAAATGTTCAGTTGTTGAAATCGTAGCAAAATTTTTCAATCATTTCTGTGGGAAATATATTATTTTTCACTCGAGTTAGAATTTGGTACAGCCAGACTTTCATTTAAAAATTTATGCAAGTAGCAAAAATATTGACTGACCCATAAAATACATGATCATGCCTCGATATGTATACAATAATGTAGTAAGAACTACTGTATGGAAACAGTTTTCTGTTGTCCCTTGCCAGTACAAAAAATAGATTATTTCATTGAATGAAATGGTTAGAAAATGGATTATTTTACTCAGTCTATTAAAAATTAATTATTTGAATGTAAACCCGTCAATTTAGAGAAATAGTTGTAATAATTTGGTCAAACACTATCGTTTACCGACTCATCAGTTTCGGAGTGTGGTGGGGGCAAGGTCGCGATTACAAGGAGACAGGCGAAACGCGCTCGTAACGAATAGACGCTCTAGACACGTCGGTGACGTATGTAAGAGATAATGCTGTCAACTGTTCCGTACCTTCATCCAAGAGCTGTTCGTCGGGTCTAATCGACCATTTAACGTGACGGTGTCGTCGACGTGCGGGCTTAGAGCTCCGGTGATGTTCATGACAGGTACGCCGAGCGTGAGGCCGTCCTTTTTGCGTATCGGGTCTAATTCCCTCGTGATGTTCAGATCCGTGCGGCGGATGTAGCTGTCGATGAACAGAGCCAGGTTCGTTGGGTTCACGTGACGCTCGAAGTAGTTTTTGTACACCTGAACAAGGTCGTGGTTCCTCTCTTCCGTACCCTAGAACATGTTCGCCAGTCAATGTTTCTGCCTCAATTCGTCGTGCATAGTGATCGGAATGGTGACATTCGTTTAAGCGCGCACAGTGTTCGTTGAAACAAACCCTCTTACTCGTTGCAAATTCATTCTATATGCTAATCCTTCGAGGACATGTCCCTGAGTTTGCAAACAAATAACTCTCAACTGATTTATTTATATATATTTATTGCAGATTTGCTTACAATTTGTGAAACGAGAGTAATCAATATTCACAAATTTGTACATCGTAGTATTTGTTTCATTAAATTGATTATTATGGCTGTGCCCTACATCTGCGGTTATTGAGTCAACAGTGAACATGCTCATTTGTTAGAACAAAGGCACCAGCTGAATAGAAATGTCTCTCTTTCGCTCAGGGCCTCGATAATTTGCAAATGGTAGAGTAAAAGGTTTGTTCAGTTTAATGAAGCTTCTATTTCATTGTGCTGTAGATATTCGCAGACACAATAAATGCATTCAATCTGCAACTTGTTCGTAAAATATTGATCAATTTGCGACATTCAGTGGTCACTGAGAATCATCTGCTTCCTATGGCGAATGCATCAAACGTTATATCGTACCAAATAATATAAGATTTATATTTGCAAAGAAGATATGTTTTGTCTCGGTTCACAACGTTCCGGACTAATTTTGCGGACATACCAAATTTTCAGTTTTTTTCATTTTGTACTACTCGTATACGGTACTACCACTAGCAAAAGGTTCGTCATTAGATACAAAACGAAGTATCACCTGTATCTGTGAGGTACAACGTACTATTGTGCATGCCTAAAACAGATATACAGTATGCCTAAAAATAAAAACTGTTGTTTGTCCATTACCAAAAAAGGAAAGACCGAAGAATAAAAATGTTGCTTGAGGAAAAGAGTGTCCAAAGCTGAAAAGAATCTCCTTACAAAAATTGCTAATTTGAGAAATATCGCAGATGCCATGCGTTTACAGCACACGCGATAGTGCAAAAAGGACTAGAACTGTTCAAACAATTCAACGAATCAAATAAAAGTCTGAAATTATTTCTCTTTTGCAACACTGTCTTTTACTGGAACGATAGTCTCCACAAGTACAGTGGGTAAAAGTTGTAAAATTAGTATGTACTATTTCCTTCGCAATTCCAACCAGTTGCAATTTTCTCAGAACATTTCTATACGTTATACGGGGTGTTTCGACATCGATGATACAGCCGGTAAGGGGGTGATTCTACGTGAAGAACCAAAACGAAAATACGGAATAAAATTTTTTCATTTTTTTCCTTCTCGGTTGTACCACCGATGCTGGGGGTACCCTGTATACTAAGCTAATTCAATCGGACGATTTCGAAAATCCAGGTTTCTCGGACGGGTTCACGATTTTCCATTTTAGCCGAAAATATTCTACCGACTCCAGGTATCTCCAGTTTTACGGTCCGATTTCCTCGCGCGACCGGACCGGAGCAAAACCACCCGTCAAGACCTATCATTAGCCTTGGCCGTTGAAAGAAAAAAGGTTAAATGAGAAACGGGAATGCAGGGAGAAGGACTATGCTGGAGGCACGATTCTTATTTCCGTTCGCGAAGTTAGTTTCTCTGCGTTTCTGTTCCCGTCTCCCTCTCCTCAACATGTGATTTCCTACGGTGTGTGCGGTAACTCTATTAAGAAGCTACGTGTTGCATAATGAGAGCACGAGAATTGCCGTTAATCCCCTAAATCCAATTTTCCAGGTTCCATGGAAACACTCGACGATGTAAGCCTTCGTCAGACCCGGCTCTGTCGTCGATAAATTACCGACCTACAATGGCGGACAAAAGAAAGCTACGAAGATCAACGACGCGAAAGAAGTAGTTTAATTTTCTAAGAGACAAGTGAAAAACTATTCACGGTATATACTTGTTGATTTTTCTAGGAAAGAAATTCATTTTATGCTTGCTTATAGAATTATCTAAAAGAGAAATATATTTTCTGTTTCCTTATAATAATTTGATAAAATAGAAATATACTGTCGGTGTGAGTGTTTTATCCCCAAGTAGATGCAATCTACCATAAGCACTTCTTCAAATTATACATTAATCTCTGATCAGATCTTGTCGAGCACGTTCATAATCAACGGCTTCGATCATTTGATCTTCACTCTGGTCGATTTGTGTCTATTTCGCGGAACGAAAGCTAATTAAACGTGTCAATGCCCGTTGATTCTAAAAACAGAGTTTTTCTGCTAAGTGACCTCGGCAAATCTTTATTGGTCATCGCCGAGGTTATTGCCTGCTTTCTTATACATGAAACTACGTTTAAGTGTGCATTTAGCTATGTATCCACCGAACGAACAGAGAGAAACTTTTTCGTTGACGCTGCCCGTTACGGAAAAGTTTCTGATACGTATCTCAACGTTCCTCGTTGTCGATGACAGTCGAAGTATGCGCAAGTGTCCCGTAAAGGAGCGCGAGAAAAATAGATTATGCGAACATGCGACGAGCGTTACCGTTGCTAAAACTTTGTTGCTTGTGTCATCGCACTTGATCAATTCTACGCTATTAAAGTTCAATATCGATTTCGTTGATCTATAGAAGATGATTATTAACAGTAATAAAATAAAGTTCCAGGCGAAAGTTATTTAAAGCAGCGTTTAAGATAAAAGTGAAATGTAGTGCTTAGGAAAATTTAAACAACAAGTAATAAATGTCGATTTGTTAATAAGCAACGATTGTCAAAAAGTACCTCAGTGTTCCTTTGACGGATACAACAGCTTTATGATCGGTGTCATTGTTTCATTTGATCGATCTCTGTGACGACATACAGGGTGTTCAAAATAGGTTACCCACTTTGGGGACGAACAATACTTGCTAAATTGAGTGATAAATGCTTTCGCTATGCTACTTTCCGTCCAATGCCGTGTATAAATTCAATTTTCGGTAACCTTAATCGTCACTTTGATGTCCGGAAACGGTGTTCTAAGTGTCCTTCCACGTGCGCCTAATGGCTTCGAATTGTTCGAATTTCCTGACATTTACGTTCAGCATGAATTGCAATAGTTTCTATTGTAAGCAAGAAATGATTCACTTATTTCATGTGTATAAAACGAATGGAGGAAACACCATTAATAAAGAGAAAACAAAAGTTGAATAGAAAACTCTCCCTCTACCTCCATCAATGTCGATTTTTCAAACTTACAAAGCAATTTATACTTCATTTCACAAATACCATATTGCCCACGTATAGGTATTTTGTAACACCCTGTACACCAGAAGAGTCTCGAATGGAATGATTGCATGGATTCGTCGATGAATGGTGACTAATCTTGAAATCGTGTTAATTTAAGACTTACAAGGATGGAAAGATGATATTGTTTATTCTGCTTCATAATATGTCGCTTAAACGGAATCATCTGGAATTATAAAATTAACGTCTTCAAATACTGTTGAGCGATCGAGATACGGTGATTTCTAAAAGAACATTAATCATTACTAGACTGCGGATATTTCTGTGAGACCATTGTATCGGCCAGCTAATTTGACAACGCAAACATCGAGTCATCGATACATCGGTTTAAATCGATATAAACGAGAAAAGCTGAATTTCTCAAAAATTTGCTCGTTGTCCGTAGTCTAACAATCGAGATAAATTATATATGCGCTTGCATATATCGATATCTAAATCTAAAGTGTACAGGGTGTGCTATAACAACTGTTGCAAGCGAAGAGCAGGTGATTCCATATCGAAAGCAGAACATCTAGCAAAAGATAATCGATTCTATCTCGATGGCTATCAAAAGTTTAGATTCTAAACTATCGATGTCGCGAAGACCTTGCGAGACAATCTTCGATATCTAGACGGTCGATACCGAGTCTATTGTAATCGCGCGACTGCGGGTTTCTATGTAGCAATGATTCGTCAAGATCCAATCAACCAACATATAATTAGCAATGTAGTGTAAAAATGTGAGTCAATATCGAATCCGTGAAACACTATGAAAAACTTGTCGTATAAAATGCTACTGGGCTAAAACTAAGAATAAAAACTCCTACAGCTGTTGTTAAAAACATATTATGACAAAAATGTATGAAATATTCAAGTACCAAGCCACTACGTTAAAAAATTTGCAAAATTTGAACATTGTTCGTATACAGGGTGCTCCGAAAGAGACTGTACACTTCCTGGTTGCAATTTTGATAAAAGTGGAGTAAAGATAGGATGTTCTTTAAAGAAATAAATATTCCAGTAGCTTGTTTAAGTTCATAGATTCCATGGTGAATCATTGGACTAAAAGTGTGCTCGTTGTGGGACGAAAATACAGCCTTGACAGGCTGACTACTATTATTCTAATTCAGTAAATTTGTCGAAATTTCGTTTAATTTCGGTAAAAGTGCACAGCAACTTTCCGGGCACCGTGTATAGAAAGAGGGATTCTTACCCTGCCGAAGTGATGCCACATCAAGTAATCCAGGACTCCTTGAGTCATGCCCTGTGATCTCAGGTGACGAACGTTCATCTTCTGATAAGCCCACTCGATCCAACCTGCCTGCGTGGATACGCAGTTTATCAAGCAGAGGGCGTTGACCTTCTCAGGGTGAGCAAGAGCGAATCTGGCGAGTATGTTAGCTCCGGCGCCGACTCCAAAACCGATTATGGACTTCAGGCCAAAATGGCCCAAGACGAAGAGCAGCTGCTCTGCCAGTTCGTCCATGGACGGATAAACGTAGCTAGAATACAGTATGTTCTCTTAGCCACGCTTAATCTTGACCTTCTCTTTGTTTGTTCCTCCCGTCGCTTTAACTATCAAAGCATACTTTTTGGTGACCTGAAGTCTGGTTAACTTCAGTTTGCTGTTAATCCCTTGACGTACAAAATGCTTCTTATGACGTTGTACACATCGAAGTGTAATATTATTTAATATTAACAGGAAATATTTCCACCAACGTGTGTATTAACATTCCACGAACATATCTGTTTTAAATTTATACGAATATTGGTAAGCTCACAGAAATAATTATTTAATTTGTACGTCAAGGAGTTAATAGACCTGGGAATCTCTAATACATTGAACTCCTAACCAGTAAGCAGTAACAACAGTTATTTATTTAAATCAAAGTGCCCCATTAAAATTGAAACAATTTAGAATACTCGTAGTAATACAAACATTTTCTAATAGAAATATATTTGGAGCTATGTATAATGAAAGTTCTTCACAGTTCCTTGTACTCTGTGCCGATCGATAAATTCAAGTTTTCAATCACATGTTCAAGTTGGACCTAATTAATTGTATACTTTGCTTTGACGGATCATTCTGCATCCTTATTGTCTATCTCCCGGATAGTCGATACGATAAAAAGAGGCTTAAAGTATCACTGACACTATCGATTGACCGCTAATACATTCGGATATGAACTCGTCATGAAATTTCACGGATTTGGCACGCGAACGGGAATCGTTTTGCAGGCACGTTGCATGAAAATCTGCATTGCAGTCTAAATTATTCTGTAACACGCTGTTTAGCTACGTGTGCGTCGAGGCGAACCTCGATTGTTTGAGGCCAGCTTAATCGGAAGTCGTAGGCACTGTCAATCTTCTAATTGAACGCTGTAAACCATCCCCAACCATCGCGACACAGAATTGTTTTTTCGCGACTCGAAACATACGATCAGTGTCAATTTTTCAATCATCTGATCAAAAAACAAATCGATTTCTTCACATCCACAAATTGCAAAACAGCGTTTATAAATCTTTGAATCCTTACGCAGTATAGTACTTCCTCAGATTAAGAAGTATCATACTAGGATCTTTCTAAAATTCTGTATAAATTTTCTCACGTACCTCTAAATATACAGGATGTTCCAAAATTGTCGTACTTCCTCAAGGAAAGGTTACTTCAAACCTTTTCCGTTGAGAAAATATTTTCCACGGCATTGTTAACGAGTTACTAACCAAAAACACAGACCAATCAGAGCGTGGTTACAACGGATGGATTTCGGTTCGGCGACAGATTGGTTCGTGTTTTTTGTTAATAACTCTTCAACAAAACCGTGTGGAGCAGTTTCGCAAAGGAAAAAGTTCCTTCAAATGACCTCGGGAGTCACCCTATCCACGGAAGTACAATTTTGGGTCACCCTATGTAATTTGCAATTATCGTGCAGTACAGTAGCGAAAGTTGGTACTATCCTCCGTTGAATCTACTCGTTATTGTCACCGACGCCTCAAAAGTCCGCAGTTTAATTATAAGTATACATCGTCGTACGCGGCACGGGAATGGACGGAGAGGTTCGAGGCGATTTCACGCGATACTATTGCAGAATGCTCGGGAGGTTGATTGAATATTGGAAAGGCGGATTGCGCAACGACCGATAAGATCGAATCCGTACCAGTGCTAACTGCGATAGAGGCAAAGCGCGCGGCAAAGAGCTCGCGAGGCGAGCATGAGCGGAGCGGAATCTATCTTTAAGACGCGTGGAATGATCCGCGGTAAAAACCGAACATCGCCGGGGCTTCGACTAATTAGAACGTTAATTGGGCCATTGATTCGCACTAATTGAATTCGCCGCGGTCAAGTGACGCATGTGCACCGCGAGTTCTTGAACGGGAACGAAATGCACCGTTGTACGAAACGTTTCTACCAATCGATTCTTCCTGTGTTCGACCGCTGTTAAACCGAGTACTAACTTGATGGTTGGTACTAAAGGGATTAACAGAGTCGACAATTGAATGCGAAGAGAATAAATCGTTCGCGGATGACCCCTTTATTTCGCGATTATCTGCCGCAGGATAATCTCTTTATACCGGAACCTTATCTTCCATAAGCAATAATTCAGAAGATATTCTCGAGTTTCATTCATGGGGCAGAGCTTCGTGTTCAATGACATTTTGTTCGTTCACACGTTGTCTTGCACATTACACCATATTTGTTTACGTTATAAAAGCATGAAGGTTTAGATGTGCACGGAGATTTGGAAGACATTGAAGATATTAAAGACATTTAGACGATATCGCATAAGTTTTAAATTTTGCAGAGAAGGTTAACCCCCTGTGGAAAATCCGATTATAATTGCAAGCACACTCACTCCTCAGGAAGCGTTGATGCACCTTCCTCTTGACCCGGTGCGTTCACGTGGTACACGCAGAAATTCTCGAGTAGAACACGCATATCGATGTAATTGAAGAATGCTTGGAAGCTCGATATATCTAGAAACAACAAGAATGACTTGTTAACAACAATTTTAGATCAGCCTACGAACAACAAACTGTATACATATACTAAAAAATGAATATCTAATCAATGTGATAATAAGTAGACTGCTAACAAGATCAATCTTTAAAATAGGGGTAGACTATGTTCTCCAATCTGTTTCTATCGACAATATTTACGGTAGTATACATGAAATGGCGTACATTACGAGTAGTATCACTTCAGAAAATTATTATTATTTCTAATGGTACCCGTAACAATGTTTATTGGCCGACACAATTTTTTGACCAAGCTTGAAAATCAATTTTGACTATTAAGTGAACCAGATTTTATAAGGATCTATGAGTTCCGAGGAGGTTACAAGAAACATTATTACGATGAACTTCGATTTCTCTACTCTTGCATTATTAAATAAGTCGTTTTGACGTCAACGTAACAAGTCGACTTTCTTAATTATTCTCAACATCCGAACGAATCACTGAAAGAAAGTCAAATTTGACTTGACCGATAGCTCCGTCGTGTTCGCCGAGAAAAATACGAGTTTGCATAAAGTTTCACAGTCTATATGATAATGAGGTCGAAGTTACTCACAGTTAAGGCCTAAGTCGTGGAAAGTGAGAATGCCAGGTTTCGCCCGGTTCCCTTGCACAGCGACTAGCAAACTTCCCTTGTCGGTCTCCACCCTCTCCTCCCGCACCGAGCTGTCATCCCTCGACAGATATCGCAACGCAGGGAATTGAAGTTGAATATTTTTCAGCTCGATGTCGTCCATGCTATCTGAAGGCATCGTGCTGCGCATTGAAAGAAATTCATGGGTTACTCAAACCAGACCTTTCCCACGTCAGGATCCATTTTCAGCCTCGTCGATTAACAATAAAAGATCGGAGACGCGTGAACATGTCCCGAGACCTAGTCACCTGACACCGAATGTCTCCTGCATAAAGAGTGTATCCAACTTCTCAAGGCCTGCTAAGTCAGGCAAAATTTATTGCCTGCGCGTTTTCTAGAGCCTCGACTAAGACTGGAACCACCGAACAGTCAAAGTTACTCTTTTTAATTGCTTACAAAAATGAAGAAAATATATGTGTCCAGGTTCGACGCAATTTTCATCGAATACGAGAATTTGTCTAATCACTTGACGATTTAATCAGTGGTATTTCTTAGTCAGTAGTAAAAACCGTATTTTCTGAAACTGGTAGTAACTTCTTTTCTTTATACTTTATGCTTAATCATTTTTCATATCACTAGTCTCTATTGTATTAATCCTGAACTGTCTTCGTTACGTTTATTACTTTTAATAAGACCAAAAAATAATTGAGCTGCAGTAAAAAATTTTTCCCCCGTTTATTTTATGAAATGCTTTAAGGACACTTTAAAAAATGAATGTTGTCGTTTCTTAATAATTTATGAAATTGTACCAACAATAGATTTTGTTCCGAGTCAATTTTGCAAAACAGAAGTTCGCTATGTAAGAATATCCGAATGGAAGGATAAATTGGATAAAAAAATTCGCCGCAGGAATATTTTATATAAAGGAGTGTCAGAGCCTTATGGATCCGGTGATAAATTGATCGTGTGAAATTAAAAAGAACTCGACCCGGCTAGAAAGCCCGACGCGTATTACTTTTAACTGGGCAGCTGCGGAAAACTACCGCCGCAAATTACGACTAATCGATATTCGTTTTGTCCTTATCGACATACGCGCGCGAGACTGAAATATCCATTCTCGTGTTAACGAAAAATTCATTTTTCTAATGCACCATTAAATCGTGAGATCCACTTTCGCTCTGTGCAAACACCGTCGCTCGTACAGTCGCGAACGAAAATGTTGATACAGTTGGCTTGTAATTATAAAACGTAATAACATTGGACGCATTTATTTAATATTTTGTACGAAGTCTGTTACGGTCATAATAATTGTAATTTTTAAAAGAATTAATCGAGTATTTCATGCGTGACTGTGAGCCCTCTCGTCGAGGAAATATTAAATTTTTATGCTTCACGTTTTGCTTTGTAAATTCTCTGCTAATGAGCGTACACTTTTTTTTCTTTTATCTTTATCTAACATTTTGCAGACATTCACGTTTTCTGCAGAATGTCCCATTGTTCTTGACAAAGTAAAACGACCAAGAATGATTAGAGTTTTACATAAATTATATAATAAATTGTGTGAATATTATATATATTAATAATAAAAAAATTGAAGACCATACGATTAAAGTATAAAAGAAACTCCATTATCGTACCCACGACAGATTTGTGTTACATAAAAATACGAGCACTCTGTATAAATAGTTAAGTCTGAACTTTTCCAAACTTGATCATGCTCTCACCGAGCTGGATATTCCAGTAATTAATTTTCCCGATAATTGTTGAAAGTTTGATCGAGTTAATGCTTGCACGGCGAAATTAGGAAGAGTGCGTTTATAATTAAGCGCGCCTGTCCCGTGTTTTCCAGGGTGGAATCTGCGAGGAACGTGAAGATAGCGAAAAGAGTCACCGAAGCAGAAGGCGTTACTCCCTCTGTTGCTTGTTATCTATTCATTCAGGCTGCAGGCAAAGTAGCATCAAATATTCGCTGCATCAACAGCGGAATATAAAAGGTGCCGGGGCCGATGCTTTCAGCGGGTTTTGAATAGCTGGACTAGCAGATTTTTTTATTTCTATCTCGAGGTGTCGCGTGAATACTTGGCGAATAAAGTTTCTGGTTACCCTGTCGCCGGGCCATTTATTGGAACTTCATTACCGTTGCACGAGCTCGTTCTGCGCAAGTGGTTCAACCCCCTTGGAAAAGAAAACCGACGGCTAATGGCGTCATCGCGTCGAACAACTTGTTAATGAACTTTCGAAAAAGTAGCGATCGGGTCGTAAAGTGTTTTTACGCGTTCGATTGTAAACTCATTCGCATCAGCTTTTTCATGTTTCAATAGGTAATCAAATTGTTAGAGCCACTTCCGTGAGTTTACGACTTCACGCTATGATTAAATTATGGACTTTATACATTTATTATCAAAATGAATTGGTCATATAGAACTGCGAAGGCATTAGAAGAATTTAAAAATATTATATAAAGACTATTGAATTTCTGTTTTTGAGAATTGACATAGGTCAACATTTATTTCTCCGTAAAATAGTTCACGAATATTCTATGATTATAGGTATCAGTTTGCAGTTCTGTGTACCATGTAGCATCGAGTAGATTGATTGTGTAATCGCTTACGGATTAGTTCGATATCCTGCTGGGATCGTAATTCGGAGGGATGATCAATGATTGTTCGACGTCGAGTGATCCATATTCATTCGCCTCGCGAATACATCACGATCGTACACGAGTGCATTAGTCTTGTAATATTCATCTGTGTTTAATTGACGGAGCAATTAACCCGAATACATCGAGAGTGATCCGTGCGCGACTAAAAACAACCCTTGCGAACTAGTTCGTTGTGAGATTATCTCAAAAGATGATATTCGGACGAAATTCGCCTCTCATGTTGCACAATTAAAAGAATCATTTCTGCGAAAAATTTAAATAAAATAACAGCGCTCATTCGACTTGAAAACCCGAAGAGCGTAATTTTAACATAAAGAAAGAAAAGCAAAGAGAAAAGTTTTCAGAAAGATTGTTATGAAGTTAATTCCAATAGGAGTGCAATAGGAGAGATAAATTGCTATGTATTTTCGGTAGTTGGAGACATTCTCAATCTATTCGAAAATTCATAACGAAGTGCTCGAACAAACCACTTAGCTAGCATATGGTTCTTTTCATCCTCACTCGCGTGTCAGAGGCCGTCAGAAGAACACCCTGTGTATCATCCTCTTCTGTTCCTGGAACAACCAGCTTTGGCACCTAACCAAGTTTGCCCCCTTTCGTTTTATTCATTTATTCATTTCACTGCACACAAAGATCCCTTCTCACGTATATTATATAATTCACTGAACAACATTAAACACCACCACTCGCAACTATTTGCGCAGTCGAGCTTATATCATTGTATTAAGAATTATGGTGTATTCAAAGCAAGTAGCTTTCCTCACAACTGGACTGAGTACAATTTGAAATAGGTAGCAGGAGGACTACAAAAATTTTAGAATGCCAATGTATTGTTTTCAATCTACTAAAATGATAAAAATCATTAAATTGACGCAGGAAGATTTTATTTTAACAAAAGCGAAAATCCATGTTCCCTCTGTTACAGTATACAATGGATTTCGTTAAAAAATAATTGCAGCAACTTTATCAAGAACAATTTAGTATGGGTTTGTCAAATTAAAAGTCAGATTTGTAGCAACGAGTGAGAGCTCTTCTAATATTAATTTAACAACATATGTGTTCCCGTTGAACAGAAATATTTACTTTGATACTTCATAAGCCCAGTTCAAATTAAAACATTTTTCGTCGGTGACCACCGAGACTTCAAATTTTGGAATACTGTTTTCAAAAAGTTCCGCGATACGCGTTTCAAGCAGAACCAATTAAAAAGTTCTAGAACTCTTCCCATCCCTAGTTTTAACCAGTTAGCTGTAGCAATCATTTTGAAAAATGTGTACCTAAATTGCTTCGCAAAAATTAACAATTCGCGTTTCAACCATTCCGGTATTTCGCGTGTTTCGACTGAAATCGCTGGGTCGCGAGAGGAAAATCGTGCGGGCGTTTTCCGAAGACCTGGCAATTTCGCTGAAAATTCGCGGGAACGTTTAACTTTCCGATTGTCGGGCGGTTGATTGGTGAACTGTGTAGCTTTTTATGGTATCGATCCCGAAGACCACGCCCTGGCGAGCGTCGCGAGCTCTGCTAGATCTCGTGGTTCTCGCGTGCGTTTCCGAAGGTGACTCGCGTCACCGAGCCTGTGCGCCACGTGCTTTCATTCTGATTTGTGTGCGCAATTATCCTTTGACGCCTGCACTCTTATTCAGCTTTATGAGCATCTCCGTTCTTCTTCATTAAAGTCCCCGTGACGTACAGAAGTGCATCACCGGTTCCCCGGCGAAATGGCCGGTCTAAACGCCTTGTTGAAGCGCACACACCCGTGACTGCATCAAACACTTGCGTCGCCGTATTGCGAATCGAATACAGGGTGTCCCGCTTGAACCAGCGCCCTCGAACGCCCGCGGGATTATTCTATCGGCGACACCGAAAGAAAGGCCGCGAATAAAAGTCGAACGGTTTAGGTAGTCATATGATTTTATTCTGTTAGGTCATTTAGACAATTCTTTTCTTTTACGAAATCATTTTCACTGAAATCTGAGGAATAGGCAGTGCTTATTTATTTAAAAATTCTTAATTTGTGAGAACCAAAGGATGGCAGCCACGGAATATGAGAACGTAACACAGGCAAGAGCTGTCAGTGAGCAATTTTTCCGAACGACCTAACAGTTTGTATTTTTATTTTCTTCTTCTGGCTTCGAAAAACTTTGCTATTCGTCCGGAGAGGGCATTCGGTAGATCGTTATAGCAGAGTTACCAAAGTGTCGCACGTAGGTGCTTCCTCAGCAGAATGCATCCGCGGAGGAATCTCGTTCGAGTAGTTTTTGATGATGAAGAGTTAACTTTGTTTTATTCGGGAGAATTTTCGGGCGAGAGGTGGAATATTTTTCCGCGAACCATTTGTCAGTGAAAACCATCGATTCGAAAGGAATTTTAATCTTTAAAGAGTTTTCCATTGAAATTTTTTAATTTCTTTCACCGAGAATTTGCGCATACGTACTATCTGCATGCTCCTCAAAGTTTCGAATTTTGTTCCCGCTCAGTGCGGTCCTGAGGGATATGGAAATTTTCGAAATTATACATGCACATTAACACATTGATTGCGAACCCAGCAATCTCCAAACTTCCATAAAATCAAAGTAATGTATTTAATGGAATGAAATTTGAAAAGTTGAGTTCTGCATACTGAGCACTCTTCCAACCTTGATTCCGTGTTAACAATTGTCCGTATTAGACGACTGTAGATTCACTCCGGTTCTCCAAAAATTAATTCAAGTAGCGCATTTCCTCAATTTTAGAAGGTATAACTAGAGCTCATCATATATACTATGGCATGTCTGTGTGAACTTGAAACAAAGAAATGGTTTGGTGAAAAATTGGTAAGATTTTTACCTCAGTTTTAAGTTCTGGAAATCCTGAAGATGATAAATATTGTAGTTTCCAAGTAATTCCTTGTTTCTATAACAGCCTTGCAAATTCCGTTTCATTGAAGGAATTACTTTCACATTGTGAAACTTTTGAGAGTGCTGGTTATATGGATGTGTTTATCGGATTGAATTAATTGGCAAGCCAGATGGTTACACTGCGGACGCTTCTGCAAATACGAGCGTCTACAGATTATTATCTCTTAGATGGAAACAAATAAAGATTCAGTTTCCTCGTTAAAAGTTTGATCAGCATACTCGTAAATCATCAATCTTATCGTATTCTGCTACTGTTTCTACTAAAGTAAATTTAAGGTAATCGTGTTCGCAGGTTCTCAAAATAACTCCAAGATCAATTTTCGGTTAAAAATGTGTGGTTACTCGTTGAAAATGAAAAGTAACCATTTCATTCAATTAGGAGGAATATGGAACAAACAGAAAATATATTTCATTCTTTTTTTGGACGTTCCAAGTACACAACAAAGTGGGTCACAGGGCAGCGAACGTGTTAATCGCGAGGATGTGTGTTCCTCCACCCGACGTGCCCTATCACTGTCAAAATTTTGAAACGAATGCTGTATAGCACTGCTTCCATGGCTTGGAAACAGTCCAAACACCGATAAATCGAAAATTGTTAGGTCATTGCTAAAAAAAAAACAACTGAATGAAATGACCATCGAGATGGAAGCCAAAATTGCAGAATACGTAACTTGTCAGTATGAGTGACAAAAGTTTGTAAAGGAACACATGCCAAATCATAAATACGTATTAACCCTTGCACTCCTACGAGTTCTATGCCGGAGTCATTTCTGACCCACGCCCAATATTTCACTACAGTTTTCTTTTGCAATAAGACGATGGCTCGGGACCGGCTTTCGTCGTATTTCGGATGAAGAAGAAGACGGGATAGCGATTTTCTTATTTCGAAATAAAGAGCGTCGTCTTATATCGGAATAAAATTGTACATAGTCACGAATGACTCCGGCATAGATGACTGATTCCTCTACTCTTCTTACTTTAGAATCTGTATAATTTATATATTCTTTTTCCTTATTAGACTTGCAGACAGAGTTAGAGAAACTGGAATTAAATGGTTCCACTTTCCACCTAAAGTTCCACTTTCTTGATTAAAGAGCTTATTAAAGTAAAGATAGAATAATGTTATATTAACACTCAATCTTCTGCGTTCTAACGATTTTCATGATGCCACAAATTCGGAAAGCCGCAAAGCTACGAGTGACCTAAAACAAATACGCAGAAGTCAGTCGTCAACAATCAGTTTCAGCGAACGGACGTAATTATTTTCGCAAATGATACACGTTGCGATGAAGTGATTAAGTAACACGTTACGCGAAGCTTAATTATTTCGACTGACGCGTCACGCGTAATTGTCTGTTGTAAAACAAAGTCGAACCAATTAACTCTGCTGCGAATAATGAATATCGCGCTGGGACAGATTTATGCAGAAAAATAACGATTGACAAACGAATCCTTTTGCACACATATTCTACGACACTTATACTCAAAGAAAACACGAAAAACCAGAATACCGGACCGAACATAACCGAACGTATTTATGCTACGACCCAATCATTTTATTAATGTCTACAATCGCTAATTTTCTGTTTAATACCGAAACAAAAAGAAAATAAATAATTCACGCGGTGATTAATCGCGTCAATTGTCGTATCGGGACGATACTCGAAGAACCAACCAGCTTCGACCTGCATTTCCGGAGATTTACGGGTGACCCAATTTACAGCAGTTTACCGGGAAAATGTCAGAAACTCACGGTCTGACCTGTTCTCTATACGCTGACGCTTCCGCGACTTCCAAGGAGATAAAGGAACGTTCCCTCTGCAGAAGCATCTGCGAAAATATCATCCCCTGACCTCGAGGAAGTAGTTACTTTCTTCATCGAGTTCCCGGCAGTGTCGTCAGATGAGGGGAGGGAGCACGAATCGAGGGGTAAAATGTTACCCCCTCTCTGCCAATACCGGAGCATGCACGACAGAGACGACACGCGTCACGTGACCGGCCCGTGGCGGAAGCATGGGAAAATAGCGCGGTAGAAGGGGAAATTAGAGTGGGGGAACAGGTCTCGACCTGGCGACTATGATCCCCGGGTATATTCCCCTGATTTACGCAAAAGGCTGTTGAAAAGAGATCACGCCTTGCCGACAATGTTCCTCTTCATTAGGCTAACCAGTAAGTGTTCTCGCGTGTCTGCAGCTCACGGGTACATTCTACTTCGTTAAATCGAAATTAATAAACGGACTGTGGATTATATGCATTTGTAACAGAAAGAAGTAGGTGCAATTTATAACATTGGGAATACTAATAGAATTTGAGAATATCAATATGTCATTTTCAACATATTCCAATTATTAATGCAAGAAGAAATTTACGTTTAGCTCCTGTATCATGTTCTATTTTGACCCAGAGTGTCAAAATCGTTATTTTTACGTTAAAAGTATCTATAAAAATATGCAGGGTGTTCATGCTATTACTAGCCAGCGTTTTTCTCGTAAATAGTAAATATTAGAACGAAATGAAAGAAGAAGAAGTGGTACTGTTTTTTATACTGTTTATTGTTGTGTTTATACTATTCTGTTAGATATGAAGGTGACCTTCAATTTTTTTAAATGGAATGCTGTATATTTTTTTATATCACATGAAAGCGTGTGTCTAGACGAGTTCATTCGTATAATGCACAGTGACCTTCAAGGTCATGCAAGGTCAGAAATGGAAGAAACATTTTGAATATTTCATACCAATGCGAAGTTACTTTTCGTACCGAAGTTGTCGGATTTTCCTCAAAATGTAGGAGGACTTCAAACTTTTTATCTTCAGAAAGAAGACATTTCCGATTACGACACTTATCTTGGAAAGACCCTGTTCCCTTCAAACGCTTGGCACACAAAACAAACTGATTTTCATTTGGTTGCACTCTGTCCGCTTATTCTTCTAGGTATTTCAATTCACTTCGTCTTTTATTTCCATTGCACTTATTTCTATTCCATTGCACATTCAATAACGATACATTACTATGCGACATTACTAATCGATTTCGGAAGTAATACTGAAATTGTCTCGTCATAGTGGAAACTAGCAGTAAACACTCTGAATGTGAATGACAACATCATCTGATTCGTATGAATAAGGAACACTTGTTTACGAACACAGTGTATTTAAAAAAAAATATACAGCATTCCATTTAAAAAATTGAAGGTCACCTTCATATCTGACAAAATAATATAAACACAAACAAATTACATACGCCATTCTGTTACGTATAAAACACAGTGCTACATTTCCTCTTTCATTGTTTTCTAATATTTACTATTTACAAGAAAAACGCTGGCTAGTAATAGCGTGAACACCCTGTATATAAAATAAAAATAGTCTGTCGTACGAGGGTTAATAAAATGTAAGTGTTGTGTCCATCTCGAAGTGTCTTTATTTTGTTTTAATATTTATTGTGGTGAAAACAAAAACACCATTGATTAGTTAGAAAGAGAAATGCAGTTTGAGGTTAGCCTAATATTTTCGGCATAAATAAATAACTTCGCCGTGAAAATTCTTATTCAACCGTGTATCCTGGTTCACGTAATCCGTACACGAAATGAAATTCTTTTCCCTAGGAATGAAGAGATCCGACGGAAAAATGTCTGTGGAAAGTATTTCATTAAATTTGTGCGGGGAATTTATGAGGACGTTCGGCCACCGCCAGGTGGACTTTATTCGAAATCGATACGACATTCGGCGAACCTTATTACAAACGCATCCTCGAAACAAATGTGTATTATTGACGGTAGCATCGGGAAAGTATCAATGGTTATTTCGAGCGAGGGATTCTGTAGCTAATGGCAAACGAACGTACCCGATAGATCAAAGTAGGTGACTTTTAAGTATATTTTTATGCGACATTATCGAACTATATTTCTAGAAAATTTCATTTAAAAATCCATAAAATTAACGACGTTATGGCCTGCCATAGATATCTGCTGCATAATTGCATAATTGCCTGCAGCCGCTTTTGATTAAATGCGTTTTCCTTGCAATGAAGCTTTCCAAAAGGGTAATCAATACTTGCCAAAATTTACTGGATTGATTCTACTGAAAAGTATAAAGTTTTTTAGGGGATCGTGCTAAGGTAAGCGATTTGTAAGGATTTTTCTAGTAATTTTGTTTGCTCCAAAATATTAAAAATACCCAAGTGACAACCTCTACTCTCGAAAAGTTTTCCTAATTGCGCTGTGCAGATATTCTCGGAGCTGAGTCATTTGAAATGAAAAATTCATATTTACCAAAGATATCTTTATTGTCATAAAAGCTAGATGGATGTTATGCATTTACACAAGTGAGCAGATGAAATATAGGACGGTAGAAAGATTAAAAGAATCGAATTCGTACAGGACTATATTCAAGTTGTTAAAGTTATTAGAGGACAAACAGATTTCAATCTGGCTTCTGATCCTTGCAATTGATGCGGAAAGCTTTTCGTTTACGTAAAGAAGTCTACTAACGACTTATACTCGAGCTACCTCATAAATGGTAACAAGCCACTGCAAGTAATGTCGAATATACATATAAACGAGTCAGCTATAGCTATTGCTTATTCCATTAAAAAATGAAATTGATACGATAAAATGGAAATTATTAATAACCTGATATTTTTCCTATAATTTTGTTAATCTCGCTAACAAACTCGTTAACCTCAAAATAACTTGATGTGACCCTTTAAACTTCGGCGACCAATAAACGCATTCCAATATTCTCGAATGCAGGAACGCTATCTGGTGTCAAGACCACATATCTGGTGATACATAGATAAAATTCAAAGCACGTAGGTTTGCATTATTGACCCTGATACTATGTTCGACGCGATAAGTAATGCGCGAATACTCTGTTGCAATTTTATGTAAAATATATAATATATTATATATTTTTCAAACAAAATAAGAGAAACCAAATTTTATTTTCCTCGCTATTGCTTTTAGTGACTCAAAAATACCATTCGTACTTTGCAATTGCATTAAGGTTCGCTGTGCGGTAATTTCTTATCTTTACAAACTTGTAATTATGTTTAAAATTAAGAAATTATTAATTAAATGCATGTATGAACCTTGTTTAACTTCCTCCAGCTAAATCTTTTAATGTTATAATTTTTATTTTGTATTAGATTCGTCAAGGCCCGGCACTCTACATGAAAAGTACTTCGACAGATGTAATAATACTTAATAAATCCTCAAAAATTATTTCAAAGTGTCACTACACGATTCGCCGAAGCATCCAATCGCCTTAAAGTGGAAAGTTAGCGCAAACAGTCGTCACGAGAAATGCGTTAGCGAGTTTTCTTTCTGTCACTATGTATCATTATTTTATTCCCGTCATAATGTATGCGCTGACGTGTTCGTGCGAACTGGCGTCGCAGCGAGTGCGCCGGGCGCAACGCAAGATACTGGGGATCCATTTGAAAAAATGAAAAATTACAAGTAATACAGGATGGCTCCGGAAACTGGGACGGAACGCAATCCTCCTCTGAATGAAAGTAGAGAAAATTTGTAGAGGAATGTTAAATGGTTTTATGACGACCGTTTCTCTGCGATGGAACTTTTTTACCGCTCTATGTTGCGGCGCTGGAAAGTTAGCGGCGCAATATGCTCCGGGCGTATTACTCCATTTTTTAAATGACATAGTTCCTGCCCTCTTTTGCAGTGATACGTCTTCTTGCGCGTGAAACAACTCCCTTTTTCAGTCCTTACGTGCAAACATCGTTTATGTAAATTACTGAGTTTTCTTGCGAATTTTCTTGCCGCAGCAAACTTTTTACGTGTTCGTATCGACAGACATCGAACGTTTGACAAACTTACCATGGCTTTCATTTATTCATTTGTTTAAAAACAAAGGATAGTCCCGATTCGACCAGTCCCGATTCTTTGAACTACTATGTATATGCCCGCTGCGATCAATACATACAGTCGGTCACGAAAATATTCGGACACCACTATAGTTTTGACTATTATAGTCCGTACTTCAGAAATTTATGCAATAAGAACAAAAAGAGGTTCCACGTATGTTACTATGCAGTGTGTAGTTAACAAAAACATAAAAGATATTTATTTACGATAAGTGATTACACAAATAATAAAAGAAAAATGGACAGTACGCTCATTTTCATGTCACGAAAATATTCGGACACTATCAAAACTAAGTTTATAACACTATACATAAATCTTGTTTTTATAAATTAATATTTTGTTGGATATCCCATATGTTTTATGACGTGCCGTAATCACGTTGGCGTATTACAAATTATTCTTTTTAAATAATCTTGCCCAATACGTAGCCATTCTTCTTGCAGACGTCTTTTTAGTTCATTCTTATTGTTTATGGGAGTTGTTCGAATTCGGCGATCTAATTCATCCCATAAATTTTCAATGGGATTCAAATATGGCGATTGCGGTGGTGGGTGGAGGACATTCTTGCAAGTGTATGATAAGAATTCTTGCACAATAACGCGATTTGAGCTTAGGGTCGTTATCCTGATAAAATTTTATCCCACTTTGAAGTCCTATATTATCAACACTTTTTTAAAAATTGTTTTGCAAAATGTGCAGATACCTATTTTTATCGAGGACGTCGTCGATGAAAACTAATTCGCCTACTCCATGGGCCAAAATACAGCCCCACCACCGTGTTTCATAGTCGGCTGCAAATGTCTCGGATTTAATTCTCCTTGCGATTTCCGCCATACTCTAATTCCTCCATCGCTTCCATAAATATTAAATTTGGACTCGTCCGCGAAAATTTCGTCTTCCCACCACTGACTTTCCTTTGAAATATAGTTTTTTGCAAAATTCAGTCTCTTCATCCTGTTGTTCGCGTTAATATACGGCTTTTTTCGAGCTATTCTTCCATTATAGCCCTCTGATCGTAACACTCTTCTTATGTTTTTAGGATGCAGTGATATTCCACGGTCATTATTTAATTCAGCTGCTAACTTTGGAGCACTTATCCGAGGATCACATTTGATTCTCCTAATTATGGAGCGTTTATCACGAGTATTGAGGATCGATTTGCGTCCGCCTTGAGGGATAGATTCAATTCTATCTTCGTTCTTGTAACGTCGCACAATGTCAAATACCGTGCTCTTACTAATATTTAATAAATTTGCAATTTTGCGAATCGATTTCCCCTTTTCCCGATGAAAAATTACTAATTGTCGCATATCAAACGACGTGTTCTTACTTTTCCGATCCATTTCGCACTTTTGAGCAAGACTGACAAATATTCGATCTCTAACATACTATGTTAGATATAGTATGTTACTCTGTACATAGTATGAATGATATGTTTACAAACATTGTTTCAGTCAGTTCCTGGAACCTGGAAACTTGAGA
This sequence comes from Halictus rubicundus, assembly GCF_050948215.1. Taxonomy (NCBI): domain Eukaryota; kingdom Metazoa; phylum Arthropoda; class Insecta; order Hymenoptera; family Halictidae; genus Halictus; species Halictus rubicundus. The sequence goes on from NC_135155.1 coordinate 3,165,945, forward strand.
AGTATAGCAAGTGTCCGAATATTTCCGTGATATGAAAATGAGCGTAACTTTCCATTTTTCTTTTATTATTTATACAATCACTTATCGTAAATAAATATCTCTTATGTTTTTGTTAACTATACACTGCATAGTAACATACGTGAAACCTCTTTTTGTTCTCGTTGCATAAATTTCTGAAGTACGGACTATAATAGTCAAAACTATAGTGGTGTCGGAATATTTTCGTGACCGACTGTATATCAGACGCGAATCGGTTTACGCGCTATTGTGGACATATCTCCGTGGCGAACGTAAATGCGCGTCGACGCATATGCACGGACACGTTTGCACGGTCAATATTTACTTCTATTTACAGCTGCTGCTAGAGCATGGATTCGATAATACCTCTGCCACTTCGTAATCCGCCGTAAATGTCGAGCAGTCCTTGTGCTTCTGCATTCGTCCCTTTTTTTTATTTCGAAATCCTAATTGCAATCGGGTACCAGATCGAAATGCCCCGAGTAATTGCGAGAAGGAAATCCCCGGGAACGGGGGAGCGGAACCTTTCAGAAGATTAACTGGCCATTTATTAGTATCGATCATCCGCCGGATGCGAGCCGGGAAAATTTGAAAGGAGATTCCAAGTTCCGAGACTCGATTGAAACGTTCTTTAATTGCAGACGTCTCCAAGAAACGGAAATTGTTCATCCATTATTCGATGTTTAATGCCGCGGGTAGACGGCACGGATAAACCGCCGATTCCTATTGAATGTTTAACTTAATCAAGCGATGAAATCGTTTTTACCAGCATTATCAGATTTAGCCTCGGCAACAGCTCAATGGCGGCGGCTTCGCGGGACTGAGTGTTAGGGCTTACTTAACGTGAACGCGACATTAAAATTTATGTTTCTTCTTGCCGCCCTACGGGCATTAACTCCTCCTCATCGACGATAACATAGTCTGCACCGTTCGTCGTTACTTCCGCCACTAGGTATACAAAGAACGTAGTATACACTGCTTCCGCTCGTTGTTATTACTTGAAATGTCATTTCTTTGCAGAAACTTCATTTCCTCTTTATAAGCTGGCAGACGATATTAATAGTCCGCGCATCCGTCTTATATTCTCGAACGAGCCGATAAAAAGTAATCGATCTCGTTGACAGTACACGCTGTTGAATAAAGCCGACTCGAACTCGTTAAATGGACTTGCTGAAGAAACACTTTGCGCTCGCAAATGTTTTCGATCCGTTCATAATTGCAAGCAATTTACATCCGCGATTACAATTTATGAAACAAGTTGTCATTAACGACCTGAAAAAACGCTAGGAAAAACAACGTTTCCAGCGAATCGCGATCAAAAGCGCAATTAGAAAAATGGAGCGAAACTGCAAAACATTGCGACAAAATATTAAAATTTTACTTTAATGTATCATCGTAGGAAATGTGCAAAAGTGAGGCGACTGTAATGAACATTTCTGTTTGGTGTAAGCAATTATTTCACTGATCATAAGTGAACCGCAGATTTTATGAATTTATTATGAAAATGGGTAAGTGTTTAAAGTAGTGGAAAGAGTAAAGAGAATTAAAGAATAACCAGACATTCTTTTCTACTTGTTGCAATCAATAACGAAGATTTTTATTTTTCATAATGATCCGCAATCTAGTTATAAGTATTTGTATGCAGAATTGCGTATCGTGTTCGCCACGGTATTGGCACGTCACTTGGCAAAATTTTGCATTCATTATAGCGATTAAAACGATTGAGTTATTAAAATCTGATTATTCATACGCGTATTTCTTTACAATTCGCCATGCATTAATTCGAGACAATTGGCTCGAAGCTCGAATAATTTACCGACCGCCACGACCATTATGTTAACAAAAACCAATTGAAGAAGCACTTAGCTTCCGTGAAAGTTTTTCTGCGCACACATCCATCAATCGTCCCGTTAATTATCATGCAATTTACTTCTTTTAGTTGCTTCTAACCGCTTAAAAATAGAACCGCAGTCGCGTTGTCCCGTACGAGTTGACTTCATTAAATTTCCAAGCACAGAAAATCCGTCTGCGTGTTGTTCCCGTATCTTTATCGCGTCACACTATCGTTTCCGGTTCGAGCCGAGCCCGGCGGTGTTCCTGTCTCTATTCGCTGATGAGGACACCAACATCGAGGCCCAGTGTCAGTAAGTCTCGTTCTTTCAATCTGCGCTTTCTGTTCCTCGCGGTTAAATCTACTAATTGAACAAGTCCACTAATTAACATTTAATACAATAGAGAAGCACACGATCGAACGATAATTTCACCGAATCTGTTACCGCGACCGATCATTGTTACAAGAGGTAGAGCGGCTTTTAGCTTAATTAAATGTTCCCCTACATTTTGTATTACCTTGACGAAATTAACAAACGACTATGTCCAAATGTTCGCAAAAACCTTTTCTCGAGCTGCACTGTTCAACGCTATCCGTAGATTATATACTAATTGGTGTAATTGCTTTTTTCAATCGTTCAATTTCAATAATAGAACCATCGAGCACAACAGTAACTAGTTTGCATTTTAACGATAACAAGACCGCGTATATCGAGACTTTGCGCGAGTTCTTTAACAAAATAACATCGGTTACAAAAGTGTCTACAACCTCAATAATTGTTAAACTAAGAATCTGAAATTCAGCGGTTTTAGTGTTGAAAATTGTGGAGATAATATTCTGCGACGAAAGAAGGACGACATGGAGGTGCGGATATATAATTTGATAAAACAAAGTCCAATGCAATCTTCCATTAGCTCGGGCTTTCCGGAATACATTACGTGTCCCTAACTAATTCAACCTTTTTCTCCCTCCCTCGATAATGCACCATTGTCCCGGAAGTTTCACAATCAAAGAATCGTTAAGGCTTTATTATTCAAAACTTCTAAGATTCTTTTCGTGTGGCTCTTACGAGGACAGACGTCGAATGTAGGCAAGCTGGTATCGATTATGTATATTCCATCGGGTTACCTTTCAAACCACCAACGCTTCAACAGCTTTGTTGCTTTTACCAGTGATCGGGTACAGCGGACAGATGGAGAATTTGTAAGACTTAGAAGAGTTAATAATTGCTAAAATATAAATTATGAACTTCACAAGAGCTTCACAAGAGCTATATAGATGTTTCTCTTCTTAATAATTTGAACGAGTTGAAAGTGACACGACAGAATTTTTAAATTCCGCAAATGTTTCCACTGTTCGTCATTTCATCTACTTTTTCTTGTCATGAATGCATAAAGTCTATTAATGACGTTCGATAACACTTTGAGTTTACACGACATTCAAGTGGACTGACTATAAGACAAATAGTAACTCGTAAAAGGCTAAGACCGGTTTCGAACTTAACATGCGAGCGGTGCGCATAATGTTACAGTATTCATTCATGCAGGCCCAATTGGCCATACCGATCAGTGAAACTTTCAGAACTGCATGTGCTCCGATTCAATATTAGATTTCTTTCGACTGGGTCTCGAAGCGAAAATGGTCACAATGGACTGCGTTTGTCAAAAGAAAACAAAAAAGCGGAAAAAGGGCTTTATTTCTCTGGAAAGTTGGTCATCTTCCAGCGAAATGAAAGGGCGTTCAGGTGAATGCGCCATGGTGCAACTTTACCGACGGAAAACGTCCGGGTATTACGGGCGCCGGTGATATTTCAATTTGAAGAGTTTTCACGCGGGTTAGGCGAGAAACAGTGAATGGACTGCGGATATCGTTGAATAGCCGAGATTTAATTTGCGTAGACGCGCGACGATTGCGCGGGGGGAGAAAGCGGAAGGACGTTTGGTGCCCGTATCCAAGTGGGCTTAAGCCGAGCTTTAAAGCCAACGTAAATTAATCACAGCCGGTGAATGCGGGCGCAATCGTAGGTTTGAAGCTGATTTGAATTTGGAGCGCGATAAGCAGACGCTCCGGTCGCCTGTGACCAAAATAGATAGCGCATTCATTATTAAAAGGTACACGAACCGAGCTTCCGATTACTCGTTCTGAAAGGCGATTCCGCACGGTGGAAAAGATAGTTAACAGTTTCTACATACTTTAGCGACGAATAGTCATTGACAACGACGCGCGGTGGTCAATTCGCCTAGAAACGTGGATAAAATTCATTCGGTTCATTAGTTGTGCCCCATTCGTTATAATCAGATCAGTATTGGGCGTTTAGTTGTTCGCAGAATCTGATTTCTACGTTAATTAAATATTGGGATAGAAAACTACTTTTATAGAGCCTTTTATTTGAATCGAGGTCTTACTGTATTCGTTCTACCATAATCCATAAATTCTATAAAACCCTCATATTTTGAAAAATGCGTAAGCCCATGTGGATCGTTATGCTCAGGTTATGGCACACATTGGCATAAAGTACAGAAAACCCTCGATATTTGTAAAATGGTTGCTTAATCACAAAAAGAAACAAAGTGAAAAGCGGTAACCAAAATTGAGAGATCCTATGCAATCAACTGATTGCCTCGTCGAATGAACTTTGACATTTGCATCACCGACTCCGATTTTGTGCAACTATCGAGGCCCTACTGTGCTCGAAATAAGATCTCCGTCGGGACACATAAATTTGATAAAATCCTTGCGTTTTACCACGGGGACGACCACGAGGTCAAGCGGATCGTCGTGAACCGAAGATGATACTCGTGAATCTGGGTCACCGGAGACCCGATGACCGGCGGGCGTTGGTGAATCGCGTGTTTAACCGCGGCTGGGACCGAACCAGTATTCGCGGCGAACACTCGACACCGGTACTATCGACACACGATATCCCGTGGCCGGGTGTCCTTTTTGCCGTTCGATTAACCGAGCTGGCCAGGATTTTTGTGTCGGTTCCGCCTCACGGTCGACGGGAAGATGCATGGTAAACCGTAAGACGAGGCCGCCGCACAGTGGTGCCAAGACGGCAAAAAATCCATTTTATAAATTTTCGATTTTTATAAAAAAAAATATTTTTGTATAGCCTAATAGTGCGCGCATGATGTGCCAATGTCAGATTTTTGAAAAAAACTTTTTTACGGAGATATACGCATGGTAAATAACCATTTCCTCGCTCCTGGGAATTCATCAGTTTTCAGTGCGATAGTTATGTAATTACTCCGCCTATAATTGAATACTTAGGGGTCTACAAATCATATGGGTTATTGCAAATGGCTTCAACTATTAACTGGCAAAAAATTTTTTCAAAAGAAGTTGTTTACCATTAAGTAATATGGACTAACCTGAAGGCTCTTTGCGTTACGCTCATTTTTTATTTATGGAGGAATACAAAAAATCCTTTGAATAGCTTCGATCTGGAACTAATCGTTTTGGCAAGTTATAATGTTGATCTAGCTTTGTGCAAAATATTTCATGAGATACTTCGAGATGCTTTCGTCGCAATTTAAGTTTAAATATCAATTTTCGGAATTTCCAGGAATGAATCGCGCGGATGTCACGATTATTTGATGTTTCAGGTGAAATTTTTAAGGGATATATATCAGATAATAAAAAAAATGTGACATTCATACATATAAAAAAATTTTTTACGTTAAATAAACAAAGTTTTCGTTCACTGGACCACTGTCACAAAAATGCAACAGGTATTTTTTGGTAGTGCTCCAATGAACGCTATAAAAATAATTTATGTAAGATAAAAAAAATTGTTATTAAATATTTTTTTATACATAGAAAATTAATAAATCATATGCACTTCACATTTTTCTTTATTATTTAGAAATTTTCCTAAAAAATTTCACCCGGAACATCAAATAATCGTAACCTCCGTACGATTCACTCTTGGAAATTCTGAAAGTTGATATTTAAGCTTAAATTGTGGCGAAAGGGTCTCGAAGTGTCTCATGATTTTTTGCACAAAGTTAGATCAATATTACACCTTGCTTAGTTCCGATTAGTTCCAGACCAAAATCTATTAAAGGATTTGTTGTATGCTTGCATAAATAAAAAGTGGGCAGAAAACAGAGATTTTCGATTAGCCCATATTACTTAATGTTAACAGCTTTTTACAAAAAATTTTTTTTTTGCCAAATAAGCGTTGTACCTGTGGCAATCTCTCCACAAATTTTCAAACGAATTCGTTGGATAGTTTTGTTTTTACAGATTTTTGCCGTTTTTGACCATTTGGCACCAGTGTGAGCCGTGGACAGATCGATTTACGTGTTTCCTTTCTGGAGTCGGCCGGTCCGGTCGTTCCTTCGGAACTGGAGGACAGGAGAACGAACGACTCCCTCGTAAATCGATGTAGACTGCAGACCACGTTCCGCTACAGTTATTCACCGTCCAAGAGAGGTGAGGGGGGGGGGCAAGAAGGGAGACTAAATACGAGTCTAACTGGAGCAACAGATCTGGTCGATTCGCATACTCATTCGCCAATAAAAGATGCACTTCCCGGTGGACGATAAGGAGAGGCAGACTCTCGTCTACTCGTTCCGGCGGCGCATGCATCGATCGCAATCCCAGAGCAATCCTTTACCTTTTAGTTGTCACACTGTTGCCGGGCGAGGGGTCGAGCGCTCTAGTTTCCGACCATTCTCTGTCTCTCGCTTCGGCCACATACATATAGGCCGGTGCGTGCTCGCTAATTATGAAACGTGTCGCTGTTGTCGATGGCCCGGCTAATTGCGAACTGAACAATGCTCTTACTCGCGGAATCCGAAATGTTGCGCTTGTTCGCCGTGCCCGGGTACGGCAAGAGCCTCGGCTAGCGCCTGTGTACGTTGACTTTGAAGACACAGTTGCCTCGGAAAGTTAACGATCGCAATTTCTGGGGAAATGAACATAACAATGGTGTATCTAGTAGGAACATATTTTCTCCGTTTAGCTTATCGTATGTAATACAACATACTTTCAAAATAGTTCAATAGAATCTTCTTGATAAATCTAAACCCTATCTGAGATTAGCACACAATTTTATAATGGAAACAAGACAAGGAGCTAAGACAACGTCAATAGAATTTTCCTGATCAATCAAACGTCCAAGTTTGCAATTAATATACTGACAAGTGGAGCAATTCGTTTAGTATCTCAAGAATATTCTGAAACATCATTTTCAGCATTCTTTTTAAAAACACGTTTTCACTGCTGAGCAAATTTTCTTTCATCTGTCGACGTTTGTGTTTGTTTACATTGCGTCACGTTCGCACAGGACAGTATAGTAAATTGCTCGAGATATGTCACTCTCCGTGGAAAATTTGGATGCCCAGATCCAAAATTCAGCAGGAACCCCGCAACATTCCAATGCCTCGAACGTATCGATGTTCCAGACAAAAAATGGCACTTGTATTGTTCCTATCGAATCGGAAATTCAGCCAAAGCCTGGGATCAGGTAATTCGGATGTGTCTGGCGCGCTGCCAAGCATCGCGAAAACGAATTCGCGGGGAAAGTAGAACAAAATGACGTATGCGCTCGTGGCGTCATAAGCAACAGTGATATTTTAATGTCTCGCAGCTAGGATTTTATCGTCGCTTATCTTCGATGTAACATTCCCACGGAAATTTACGATCGTGGAATATATCGAAATCCCCCCTCCTCCCTATCTTAAATAAATTAACGACCCCTTTTCATTCGAAGACGCGGAGGAACCATAATTCTAGGTCTCGGGAAGAGCCCCGCACCACCCACAAAATGGCAAAGTTCCATTAAAGTCCCGTGCAAAATTAATCGAAGTTGTTTCTGTGACATTTTCAACATTTTTCAGGACTTGTTCAATCCTTATCCGTTCCCCAATTTCCAAATCAGTAATAGAATCGAAAAATATAATCCGATTCGGTAAATTGTATTGGTCAAGTAGCAGCAGATTAGAACGGAATTCAGCTCGGCTACACCTTGTGAATTATTTTTATGGAGACTGATTAATTTATAGCGAAGGCAACGCTTCTCTCAGGAGCTTGATATCGATCAACAGGAACGGGGGTGTAACTTCGTTTTTTCTTTCCCCAGCCGCGTTGCTATTCCAGTCAGTCGATGGCATTGTGAGCTATCACAAGCTTATGACACAAATACCACATGAATCGATATCCCCAAGTTCTCCATTCCTTTCCTTGGCAGTGCGGAAACCCGCCCCTTTGCCAGCGACTGGACGCTTTCACAACGAAGAACCTACGCCCTATGCCGCGCCGTGAAACACCGTTCTGTCTATCTGCTGGCACTAATCGCCTATAATTGATCCTAATTTCACTGTTAATTGTTTTACCGCGAACAATTCCGTTGCCTGCAGTCCAAGTAGGACGTCGGACCGTGTCTGGCCGCACGTTTTGCCAAGGAAAAACCTGGGTTCCGTAAATCAACTGTCCAGGAACACGATAAATGTTTCTGTTTCTTCGAACGGTTGCTGCGCTCTTCCACTTTAGGACACACTGTCCTCGAAAAGCTTCTGAATAATTGATGTAATTGGAAACCTATTTGGTTAAATGCAGACCAAAAAATTACTAAAAATATACCAATTCTGTATTTGTCAGTCATTCGAAAAACGCTAAATTCCCGCAACGGAAAAAGAATAAACCAATCACGAATTCATAAAGAATTTGATTAACAACGAGAACGAACGAGAGTTGTTGTATTGGACACCGAGTCATGGAACACGCTAAGTTCGCAATAAATTCGAGGGGGAAATTATTCGTGACGCGGGCCGGCTCGACTCGAGGACTGTTATGATCCGGCAGATAGAAGTGTAATTCTCCTGGTTTAATTACGTGAGAACAATGCGACGTGTCCAGAGGCTTTGGAATTTAATGTCGTGCCGTGCATCAACACTAGCTGCCATTGCGCCGACGATCCGCTCGAAATATTCGGAATTGTCCTGTAATTCAGACCACGTTGAACTCGCGTTTGGAATCGTGCTCACAAATTCATTGCACTGGAGTGTTTCGGCGAGCTCGTGTAACAAGGAACCGTCAGAAATTGTTGCAACGCGAAACATTCTAGTTTTCTGAAAGCCGAGGTTGGTTAAACGTTGGAATAAATTATTAGATCCTAAGCGCTTTCGAAATAAAAATTCTCCAACGCAAAAATAATTCTTGCCGGAGAAACCAAACAATAGTTATTTAAATTCTAAAGGAAATATTAAACCGCTCACCGTAGTTCAATCACATCTGCGGTATAATGCTATGTAGCCGTTAATGATTAGACTGCAGACTTTTATGGGAAAAGAAAATTGCCTTTTCTAAATAATTTGAACGAGTAAATATTCAATAAAAATGATCACTGGTACGTTAAGTTCGTCCCTCATTTTGTAATGTTTAAACACTTTTCAGTGGTTGCGGGCAGAAAAAGAACACAGCGGCAAAAAATCTTTGGACTTTCTCCGGTGTCTATTCTTCGAACCGGGAACTTTGAAGAAGGTTACCGAATAGCGTGGAGTTTAATTGAGGTTCGGTTATTATATGGCTGGGAGTCAAGCAACCCCAACTGGCACGGGCAAACTTTTTCCAGTTATATCGAGTTATATAACGAAACGGTGGACCTGGCCTGAGTGTCCCCGCGGAACCTTGAGAGTTTCGGCAACATTTGAGCCCCCTAATTACCCCTGGAATTTGCATTTAAACGAGGAAAGGTGATCGCGGCGTTGCCAAGAACTCGCCTCCGACCTCTCTTTCCGCGCAAACTTTCCGCGACGGTGCTGTTTTGATAAAGAATACAGCACCTTCGAGGAAAGAGATCTCGGGGAACAATCAGGTTTCCGGTTTCTGCTCCAGAAAACGTGTTAACACTCCGTTCGTTTTTCCCCGGCGAGGCCAGCCCCGGCGCAATCAAAATAATTTCCCGTCGCGAATGGAACGCGATCCACGGCTTTCGAATCGACGTTACTCGAGGGGGCGGGCGCAACACGCAGCACCCACGCCATCGCAATTTCATTTCTCCGAGTTAATGTGTTCGATCGATTTGCTTTTGCGTCCTGGGACACGGGCCTCGGCCTGAAAACATTGCGCTCTCCTGCAAATCACGAACCACACCGGCCACTTTGGAATTGCACGCTCGTGTACGCATCCTCCAGTTAATCTACGACAGTTCGATATCACGTTGCAGATTTCATTGTTTCCACCTCGACCTTGTTTCCTGGGATGGTCTCTGGGTTAGCAACAGTGGACCTCGTTCGATAGACTCCATTTTATTGTATTTTTAACCGCGGTACAAGTTTCTTGTAATTCTTCGTGGTTTTTAAGAAGATTCTTCATGATGTTTTTCAAGAATTTTTTTGGTAATTCGATATAGAAAATATTCTTACATATACAAGAAAAGGTTAAGCAAAGCCAAGGTAAGAATTATAGCTGTATCAAGAAAAGGTTACGACTTGACTTCCTGACATATTCATGCTCAAATTGCAGGGGCTGGTGCGTATAAGCATATTATAGAACATTCTCCGCAAATAGCCAGTCATTTTATGAAGAAAGATTAGTCGCAAAATGGCTGGCCATTTTGACAAAAAATGGTTATGAATACTAACATTTTAAAGTCGCCGGATGAACTTACTTTTTGCTTCTAGTTAAAGTTCAAAACAACTTTACGAGCCATAATATTAGAGTAAATAATTTTGTGGAATACGTCTTTTTCATGACTCCCATCGTATCGTAAAGTAGTACGACATTAATCTCTAACTCATGGTCTCGCACGCACTGGAGCTGTTGGTTAAACATGCTACTGTATGGTGCACATGAGGATCGTGAAGAACACCACTTTCCATAAAAATGGGTAGCCATTTGTGGCTCATATGCCACAGTTTTTATACCCATCGTTGCCACAAATTAACCATAAACGCGTTCGGAAATTAAAATTCTCTCGTTAGCACGGCTTTAATTGTCATAACTACACTAAGGATCTTAGTGCAATTTCCCATTTTTATCAATATACACGTTTTCTTTGAAAAATTCCCATACAGCACAAACGAAGACCCGAAGTTTGATTACACTTGTTTAAAGATTGAACACTTAGTAGGCAAACTTAAAACACTAATAGGTAAAGATACAAGATAATAAATTTTCTATCCATTAATAGGGTAAAACTATACAATACGCCTCACCATTGTAGTACGCATATAAGTAAGGACACGCCGTTGCAAACGACACGTTCGAACCTACCTCAGTCGCCCACAGACACTGCTAAGGTATATGCGTAATTATTACATTTCATCGAAAAATATTCAAAACTTTCGAATTTCGGCTTCTGAACAATTTGCGGTGAGTACTGAACAAATTCAGCTTTCTAAGTCACTATTTCTTGTATAATAAATTAACCTCTTTAAATCGATGTTACCCACGCCTCTTGTCAATGATTTATTGCCTTTACGACGAGGCGTTTTGTATCCAAAAATTTACAAAACGCCCCAATCGTTATTGGATAATACGCCCCACCTTCAAAATCATACTGTTTATGTATTATGACGCATTTTTTTCTTAATTGTTAATAGAAATGCCGCGTAAATATGTAAGGACTACATTAAGGGCATCATGGTCTGAGAAAGATCTCAATGAGGGAATGGAGAAGGTAAAAACCAAACAAATGGGAGTTAACGAAGCTTCTAGAGTGTTCAGTATACCTTCAAGGACTCTAAGAAGGCATATTAGTACAGGAAAATCGAAAGTTCCTTCACGTCGTTCAACAGTTCTTAGCAAAGAACATGCTAAACAGAACACTGTTCTTTAGAACATACTAAAGATTTAGCCAAGAATAAACATCGTGGAAAGAAACCAAAGACAAAAAGAAGTAAGAATAGAACATCTTCTTCTGAAAGTAGCAATGAGTTAGAAGTGAATAAGGATACTTCAGAAGAAGAAATTTCCGATGAAGACACTAATAAGTGCGTAGAGTGTACTGAATACTATTATTGTACTAAATCAACAGAAGACTGGATACAATGTACATCATGTTTAGCTTGGTTACACGAGTTCTATACAATGTACAATCCTTTTTGCAATCGTTGTGGTCGAAAAGCCAAAAGAGCAGTCCTTAATAAGAAATAATATAATTTCATTAGATATTACTCTATTTTTGTTCGTAACTATAGTATTTGCTGCTTTCGTTTAAACTTTTATAATATTTTATTAAGCATAAAATACCTAAAGTAGTGAATAATTTATGTAGAGGCGTATTGTCACATGGATGAGGCATTTTACCCGTCTACTGTGTTACAATATGCCCCACGTAAGGTTAACAAAAATAATTATTTTCTGCTACTTTTTATTACGTTTTGTTCGCGATCAAGGAATAGTTGTGAAGAGAAATGAACAATTTATGTGATTTGACAGATAAAATAAAAAATTACTGAAATTTTTTTTTTATTGACTTTTCTTTAAAAATGGGGCGTATTGTATAGTTTTACTCTAAATGAGTCCGCACTGAAAATAGCAAAAACCACCATCTCAGCCCCCTCACTGCGCTCATTAGTCCCGCCCTTTAAAATACCAGGATCAAGCACAAATTAACGAAAAGTATAGCTACACTACCGCACGGAGAAGCTCTGTAAAAGCAAAGTTGTCTTTGCCGGGTCATGTTGACTCGCGCGGAACACGAGTGTCAAACCGCGAGAAGGTAGTTTAATCGCAGTCGGTAATCGTTTCCGAGAGAAGCACTTGTAGCACTTTAAACGGAGCACTCGGTGGAGTGCGGTGCTCGGGACAGATTCTTTAGGGGGGTGAGGGGAGCTTAAATTGCCTATTCCAGCAAGAATCATTGCCGGAGTCCGTGCTGACAATAAGTTCCCGAATTCGCCGCGATCGGAAGCTTCGGCTTATCAGGGATTCGAGGCTTCCACAGCCCGGTATTGTACAGATTTCGGTGTCGAGGGTGTAAGCCGTGACCTTTTGGAATTTCAAGCATCGCAGAGCTAGCTTCTTCGGAGACCGAAAGACTCGGCGTGTCCCGTGGTGTTTCACTAATGTAAGATCATTTTCCACTTGGTTGCTCGTAGATCGACTTCTCGATCGATCGGCTGAAAGACTTTCGGAACGAATCGAAAAGGACACGGCTCCCACCGGAAAGCCTCAGCGGTAAAGACCGCGAACCTTGACTTGTCTGTACTTCTGAAAAGGAGCAATAACGTTGCCACTCTTGATAACGTAACTGCCAATTACCGGCGATCATTCGGCTTCACTGACAACGGGGTCAATGCCGATCCTCTCGAGCAGACCTCAGAATCCCTATGGAACAACGTTAGGCGTGTCGACACGCGAGTAACGTTCACGTGCGCGCGCACACACACTCACCGACAAAGGGGACACTTCGAAGCTTGGACGATCGACGGAAGCGTTTACGCTTCGGACAGGTGAGAGTACAAGACTACGGAGGGTGTGACGAGAGAGAGAGCTACGAGAGGCGGCGGGGCTGCTGGATTAGGTGAACGCGAGATTACGGCTGTCGATGATGATCGTTCTTAGGAGCGACACTTACCCCAACAGTGCTGATTCCTCGGCGGTGGCGGCGCTCGGCATCCTGTGTCTTTCCCTAGAACAAAATGCCGGCGAATAATAACAACGCCCAGCCCTAGCGGCTTGCAGCCTCTACCCGGGTGCCAACAACGAACATTAGCAGGCAGAACTGTTAAACTCATTCCAAACACGATGTCGGAGGACCGCCGGTGGATTAGTTACACACGAGCCTACGTACGGGGTCATTCGCATACAACGTCGCCTAGCCACGCTACTTTCGACTTCGGTTCTCCGCCTTCGCGAAACGATTCCGTCACGATTGCTTTCCGTTACCTGCTGGAAGAAATATATTGCTCGCGGAAAAACAGGAACAGTTACACGTTTATGCGTCTTGCTTCCTTTCGACACCGGCTGTAACGTTCGCCGGGGTTTATGGCACCGCAGTGAGTCGCGAGAACGGGCGAAGTGTGCGCCCTGTGCAGACTACGAATTTTTCCTGTTTATGATGTGGTTTCTTATCGAATTTTCTCTGCTGTATTTTACAACCGACGTTACTGTGCATTCGTCTATCTATAATAGTATAGCCATCAAATGATCCTGGACTTTAGAGAGAGATATATAAATCAGTAAAATAACTATTGATGCAAAAGTCAATGTAGAGGCTCGTCGTGGGACCAGAAAGGGTTACAAAGACAATGCAATTGAAATTATACTATTTTAAATCTACCGAAGTCGTTTCTTTAGAAAACAGAATTTCGCTGGGCCAATTTCGTCGTTGTCTACCATCAAAATGAAATTTGGATAAAGTCGGCATTCTAGCTGTAAGTCAATCATTTTCACTGTACAAATATATATTCCGATTTATGAATGAACAATCAAAAGGGTAAGAGGTATTTAATACCACGATTCTCGATTATGTTTCCCATAAACTGTTTGTATTAAACGGCTGCGCTAGTTACGGCAAGAATCATTACCGCACATCGTCAAGCCTGAATTACGCAATTGCGATAAGTCGCGACTACTATGTTTGGCTATAGAGTGCAATAAAGAAACAAAGGATATAGAGTGTACAGAAATAAACCAGAATGGTCACTAAAGGAAAATGGTACTCGCGATAGACCAGCATCGCGGCGTGCAAACTATACGGAAAAAGATTTTAATCATGTTTTACGATTCATCTTTACAGGGGCACTGAACAGAAGTCGTTCAGTCCTTATTCCTCGTCAAACGGGTATATCAAAATGTCTTCTATCGCGGATTTGTAGCAATAATGGACGCAGAAGCTCGCGCTCTGCTCAAACCATACAACTTTCTCAGCTCGAATATTTTTTTCATCCGCAACCGAACAATGACTTGTCCCACTTGCGTGACTCAGTTTGCATAATCCACTAAGAGCCTTTTTAGACGAGACAGTCAATGGCTGACAACTGCTATCCGGAGCAGATTCACACATATTCCGTCCTCGTGGCAGCCAGCGAAAAACAAAGGACGGGAAGTTGTATGAGTACTCCCCAGAAAGAGTCGTTAGCTTCTGACATGACGAGAACAAATGCACAGAGTTTTAATGAATCGCTCCGCAAAGTGCATAATAAAACAGGCTTTTTTAAAAACAATATGAGAAACAAAGCGCAACATTTTTTACGTCGTATTGGCGGAAAGTTATAGCCTCCGACGGAAGAAATCTTTACAATTCAGAGAATTAAAAAATATGCATAGCAGGAGACGGACGGATTCGAATACTGTATTCATTTATTACAGAAATAAATTATTGTAAAAATTATTTAAGAAACAGTACCGTTCCGTCTTTTCTCTCGTAGAGATTTTCTAACGGACCCAAAAGTTCTAGATGTATAACTATTGTTAAATTTATGACTTCAAACAAGGTACCATTGCAGGGATAACATTGTCTTCGAAACCTTGACTGGTTATCCTGAACGAGACTTGGGCAGAGCATCAAATTACATACTTTTTATTAATCCCACACAGAAGTATATTAAACGATCACAAAATTGAACCTACTGTTGATCGGAAATCGAAATTTGATTAGACTGTTAAGGAGTTCAATCTCAAGCCGTAAAAGCTACCAACCCCGTTTAGACCTGAAATCCTAAACGATACTAACCCCTTCAGACACGAAGCCCTAAACACTGGCAACCCCTACGGACCCCTCAAATTGATAGCGTTAGGTTCAAAATGCGACATTTCCGAAAGCGTGGCGCGGAGGGAGCAGCCGAAATCCACAGGTTGCTCACAACTGTCTGCTCCGGACGCGTTCCTAGGAGTTTGACGTCGCAGACAGTATAAACACAGTATCCTGCGCCCTTGACGTTACAGCCGAGTGTCGTGAAATAGGTTGTCGAGTGGCTGAATACATTCCTTCCATCGGGTAGACGTGTCGCGTTGGCGTTTGTAGCTTTACAGTTCCGCGTTCGCGATCGCGATCGCGATATCTCCGACGAGGAGAACAGATTCGACGAGTACAGGGATCGAGCGGCGGTAAACGGCTCGTTCGCGGCTCGAGAACAGGGAGATGTCCCTTTCCGAGTGTCCTCGATGAGAATTGAGCATTCTCAGTGGATGATTCTCCGTCATTCTCCCGGTGGATCGACCTCGCGCGAGGATCACTCGAACCGAGAAGCCGGTTCCGCAACGCACGCGTTGCCGTCGCGCGCCGCGAAGCACACGCCGATGCAACTCGAGCGTTGCAGGGACAAAGGGACACACATCCGACTACGTGCAAAACCAGAAATAAAACCACCACTACCAGTGCAGTCTGCTTTTCAAAGGATGCGACCCGACGTACGCCGTCGATCGTAATAAACGGCCACGCAACCCAAATTACCCTCGATAACGTTCGGAGCCGGAGCTGGATGCATGGCCGCCGATCGTGACCGCCGATTTACCTCGGCCCCGCCGTTTCAAAAACAGACAATTATGATAATAACAACGCTGCATCGGCGATAGATTCACGAGGCGAGATTACCTTGCTCTAGGTTCGCTTTTCGACAACCGATGGAGTTCATGGTAATTCCATGAATGATTTCAGATATTATTTGTGACTTAGAGCTGACCATACCGATAAATTATGTTTATTGTCTTTTGTGGAACGTAATCGCTGAAACGTGAATAGAAGCTTTTCTTCTGATTGAACGTTTTCTATTTTCAGTATGTAAAGATTTACAGGTAAGGATTTCAGATTTAATTTTTAATTTTCCATTGAAACAAGAGCCGCGTTCGATAGGGGATATTGATCAAATTAATGTCCCTCTGGTCAGCTCTATAAAAAGATCTCGCCGCGAAATATCGATCGTTAATAACGAAGTTATCATCTTCGAGACAAATAGAGGTCAGCAAACATTAATTATTCCCCGGGCACGGGAATGAGCAATTTCCCTCGGTCGTGAAAGTATCGGCGACGACGAGTCGTAAAAGAGTAACATGCGAAACACAGACTACGAGCGAAAGCACAGAAATGCGCGGCTACGATCAGGCAAGCGAAGGTACAAGGAAAACGTCTCTAGCCATAGCAATACACTGTGGAGGTGTTCGGCGTGAGGAAAGGGATGACGTTCAGGTCGCATGATGCGGCTTACCTCGTGGCCTGCTTTTGTAGCCAGGCCGATCAATAGCCGCGGCTCCAACTTCCGGTCCTAAAGTCCGTCCGTGCTTAAGGTTAAACCAGTCTTTGATTATTCTGATAACAGGCACGCGTGCCTCGATTCGTCGGGCGGTGTCGAAGGAACGCACTCTTCAAGCACGGTCGCAGTAATCGAAATCGTGGGGGCCGCATTACCTTCCGCGTTTTATCGATGCCATGTCACTCCCATACGCCGGGATCGTATCCATAAACCAACTATAGTCTAAAGACAGACTCCATTTTCTCGGGGAAATGTCAACTCGGACTTCAGAAACATAATCTCTCTTTCGTTCAAGAAAATTACTTGAAAGCTCCACGGCGATCCAATAAAATACGAAAACAAATTTTACTTGTAGCAAGAAGGGTCTACAGCAGTAACGAATTTAAATTTTACTTTATTAGTATAACTGATTTTCAAAAGCGAGTTAGTAATATTCCCAGGAAAGTGTTCGACATTTAATGCTGTCACAGTCGCCAATTAGTTACTGGGTCTACTAAAATTTATTACAGCCTTTACTGTAGGGCGTATACCCGTCAATTTTTCCAAGTCGTTATTGCTAGCAACATTGTAACAGGAAATTTGACCAGCAAACAGCAGTATTTCGTGTGCAATAAACGTTAACTACGAAATAGGGCGTTCACGGGGTTAATGGAACGACGTAACGCAGAATACGGCCCCTCAGATTTAGTCCAACACGGAAACGTAGGACGATTCCCGGAATCCATTGGAACACAGATCTATGCCCATTAGCGCAGTGAGTTAGTGAGTCAGACATTTTAGTAGCGAGGGATTTTAGTAATTGGAAAGCGGCCCCGTACATCAATGCGTTTCTCAGAAGTACACCAAGTATTTTTCCGCGATTTTTCTGTTTCGACCACTTGAAAAAAGGCAGGGAACTGTGACGATCGATTCCTCGACGCTGGTTGACCACCGTGGTCAACAGTAAAACCACTCTAACCGTGCCTCCGACATTTTCGACCTCGAACCGATTACTCGCGACCTCCTTAGCCTCTGCCTCAAGTCAGTTTGCCATGGACTTTTAAAAATCAATCGAATAACCATTTAAAATGGAAGATCCACTAGTATATTTATTATAAAATCGAACCCTCGTTTCTAACCCTTGTGTACTGTGCGGATCGATTTCACCCGAAGGAGACCATCGATTCCAGCCGCAATTTTTCATGCTCAAATATAAAAGTTAATTGAAGAATTTTGTATACGCTGAACGCGAGTTGCGAACAGATATTTTTGCAGAATTAAATCTCAACTATGGCAAATTTTAATTCTCAAAATATTAATACCTCAAATTAATTCGTGGCTCTCACAATGAATCCTAACTTTATTTTAAAGTATTGGAAGTTCTATGGAGTAAATGTACAGAAACTAATAGAGATAGTTTGCAAATAATCAATGAATTCACGAAGGATTCATTTGTGCACATTCATTGTCCTGAACAGTGTACAAAGGTTAGGTAAACATTCTTTAGAGTGTCGGCGATTCTTGAATACTTGGAATTAGTGAGCACATATTTTTTATTTTCTTATATTACTGAATTATTAATCGCTCACTGATGTATTTAATAATATGTACGATCTCGAAATTTGTATGCTGAAACAAAGTGTGCAACATTGCTTGCTTTTATTGGACCTGACAGGTAATTTATCAGAAAATTGACATGATTAAACATTGATTCTAGTGTACTTGGACACGGTCAATTAACATCGAAAGCAAGCAGACACGTGCTATTGTTCAGAACACGTCCTAGCGTGTGAATTAGTTTCATCAATACAAAAGTTTCTTTTTACAACATAACACTAATTTTACTCGGAACATTTATTTCAGAGGCATGAAATTTAAAAATTCCAGTGGTGTGTTATGTAACAACCAGTTTCAAGTATTCCGACACTCTCGAATGATTTTTATCATCGTTAGACTACTTCAATTAGCACTCGACTAATTCGCGTTGACCGTGTGTACACACTACTCGAATGATTCGTTGTGCTCGTTCAGTAAAAATCACTGTACTACGAACGGCAACGATCATGTAGACTACTTTGACACTAGTGGAACCGAACGACAAAAGGATGACTCAAAATGAACTGAATGGATATTGTGGAACAGAATCTTTTTACAACTCTCTTCGCATTCCAAAAAACTGACATCGAATTGCACTCCGAATTCGGTTTGTGATTACATTAGGTTGTCTCAAATGTTAAGAATTCACGTAAAATTAGGAAGATTCACTTGTCACATTATGGCTAAAGTAAAATTAGGCTGAACAATATGAATATATGTGACTTCGCTGTTACACGGAACTGTAGACGGTTAACTTGCGTGTAAGGTATACCGATTGTTGACACTAACTTAATGTACATATCTCAGCAAAACCAATTACAATTATAATCAGCGATCTGCTTTTCGGTGGAATGAAACAGTGCGCGAGGGTTGAACAACTATTCCAAATTCGCACTCTGCAAAAACTTTCGAGACAACCGAATATCTCTGTTCTTCCTGTTCCAGAAATGCTCACGGGACGTTCCAACGTTTACAGAATTTACCCTGAGATAAACCCAAAGCGGCGAACGATAGCAAAGCCCCTCGCCCTTGGAGCTCGCTATTACCGCCCAAAGTAGCTCTGACGAGGAGACAATAGAGTAATTCCACGGGCGACCTGGGCAGAGTCTAGTATCGGATCGAAGCTGTATGTACCATAATCGATTACGGGCCGAATAGACGGAGACGAGGTCGTGGAACAATTGAGAAGAGACTCGATAGAGAAGAAAGAGAGAGAGAGAGAGAGAGAGAGAGAGAGAGAGAGAGAGAGAGAGAGAGAGAGAGAGATAGACTGTATGTCCCGCGACCGTCACCCTACCTGCCGACCGGTTTTTCCCCTGTACGCTCAGACAATATCGTATAAGGCATTACCTTGAGACGATCGAGACGCTCTCACGGCGGTCCTCGATCAGCGGGTCCTTTTTCCTGAGCTCGACCTTGGGCGAGGCGAAACTGAAAGCCTTCTTGACGCTCTCGAGGACGCTCTGCCCGGTGGTCTGTGTCTGGTCGACGATCGTCGTGCTTTTGTAAACGTCCTCGCCCAGGTCGCCTAGCGACCTGTACGAAGCGCCAATACCTGCCGGCATGGCGACGTTTCCGGCCGCTGTTGCTCGCCCACGATGAACCCTACCCGACTGAGACGACCCGCTCACGGACGACCTCGCCGAGGACTCGCCCGTCCACCGTTCCGCTGGCTCTACCTTCTCTCACTGTGCTGACACGCGTCCCTGACGAACACCACCCGGCCAACTGCCTCTCTGCTTCAGCTTCTCCTTCTGCCTCTGCCTCCGCTTCTGTTTCACCGTCCGATGCCGCTGCAACTGCGATCGCACGCTCCTCGCGGTGTTGCTGGCTGGTGTTGATGATGCTGATACGCGTGCCCGAAGCCGATACGCCAATATCGTACGTCAACAAGGCAAACGAACGGGCAAACGGGCAAATAAAGAAAATTCAAGATGAAGAGGTATCGTGTGTACGCTCGGACTATCGATCGAGCCATCGGCAACGATTTCTCCCGTGGCTAAACCACCCTCCACGATCTATCACATGTGGCTTTCAATGCGGTCTCTTGGGCTTTTCGATCGAGCGAGTTTTCGGCTATTGTCCGGTCGTGATTCGCCCCCCGATGACGAGTACCGGGTTACTTTTCGAGTTACAGTGACCAGAGTTAATATTCGGAAATTTTTTACAATAACATTACTTTTTCAAAATCGAACCAAACGATCCAAGATCTTTTAAGGAACTAAAACGGTCGTTTCTAATGCATTCATAAAAACGTGACGTTGCACCAAAATCCTAAATCCGAAAGTTCAACTTGGCTTCAAAACTAAGCCGTACTTTAGCCTCAGAACTTGGCATGTAGATGCGCCATGCGTAATTGCATCGTGTATTCTCCATTGGACGAAGAAAATCAATGAAATCAAACATTCGTTCAATGCTATGATTCATTTTTCTTGCACCCTACGCTCTATGACATATTCAGAAACACCCTCTGTATAGACTATACCCGCCACACAGAAATTTCGAGCCGTATCGGTGACCCAAATGCCGCGGCTTTTCTTACAGGTCGACCTTTAATGACGTCACGAGCAGAGATGCAATTATTTTCCCAGAGAATCGCGTTGTTTATTATTTTTCTCTCGCGCGTTAGCCTCGTTGTTACTGAAACGGTTTCTTTTTTAACATATCATACGCGCGAATGCATTGAAAAGAATGACGTCACTCGAGTCGTTTCGCCATTAACGAACAACATTTCCTGTGCCTCAGCATTGCCTTTGATCTTTTTACTTCATCGCTTCACTCATTACTGCTAATTAGCTTCGATATCGAACCACGTTTGTTTTGAAACATTCGTACCTTTCAGAACTTCATTTTATATTACTTTTTAAATCTCAAGCGGCCGTAAAAGCAATGACAAAATTATATCAAAATTATATTTAGTTTGCTATGGTATCTTTCTTCAATAGAAAAATAAAATTTACTGTCAGAAATATTCGGAAGATCCGAACGTCCGCAGCTGCGAGTGGTTAATTGATTTGATCGAAATGCACAGACGGTCGTTAGCGCTGCGCGCATCCTCTTAATGTAGAACTGCACTCGGCTCGTGACGTCATGCGGTTGAAAGGACTAGTGCACCTGCCGTCATTATTACCAGCGGGACGAATTTGCAATTATGGTTCAGGTAATACAAAGTCAACAATCGTTGAATCCGCCGGCACGTGGAATGAAACAGGTACTCTACGGATTCTCGTACCGTTAAGTGTACGGAACGGCCACAAGAACAATAGAACTTAATTGGAATAGCCGTTGGCGAGCACACTGATAGTAGCACCGACATTTCGACATTTGTTGCGTTCTTTACTGTGTCCGCGTTCCCAAAAACGTGTACAACGAGTTATATTTTTAAACAACTTCAATCAATTTAAGTGATTGTTTCAATGTTAAGTCGAATATAGTCCAAGTTTTAAAATTTCTAAAATCCACAAAAATTTTTCACGCTTTGTAATATTGTGTACACATAACAATTACAAAATTTGTTCTCCTCAGTATACTTATAAGTGACTTATATGTTAAGTACAAAGATATAATAATGTAATATTATGATATAATATCTGTGGTCGCTAATGACCTAGTTGTTGATGCGACCTGTATAAATAAATAAATTAAAAAAAAAAACCAATTCGTGTACCGTTCGTGACCCCAGACTGCGAACTCTGTGTATATGCCTAACTAAAATCATATTTTCGAATAACTTAAATTTATTTACTGTTCACCACTCAAACTGCGACTCATTGCATAGACTAGAGCGTAGGATGCAATTTCTTTCCTGTTTCTGTGTATTATAATTCTGAATATTACAATGTTACGTGCATTTACTTTTGATATTGCAGATTTATTAGTATAAGTATGCAACAGCGAAGCATTTAAGGGTAGCATTGAACAATCATTCGATAAGTTCAGAGCCACCTGCCCATTTCTATCGGGGTACCTTAATTGCAATCCGTCTGAGAAAACGAACTGACTCGGCCGAACCTAATGGAACGTTTCCTGCGCACGCCCTTCGCCGATCGCAGACTTTGATACGGCCCGGCGAGATTGCGATCGATCTAGATCGACCGACGGAAGACAGTAACGTCTCGATATATTTGAGAGATGTGCACGATATTTGCGAAAAACTGATCCCTACGCGGCGAAATTCGAGTACCCAGAAGCTCAAGTATACACATCGGTGAGACAATGCTAATACAATAACGAAACTGTTTTGTTCTGAATTATTCCTCTATGAAACTTTTACTGACATGTTTTTGACATTTTTCCGATTGAAATGAGACCAAACATGACACAATTCGCCGCATATTGCCTGTTCAGTTGACGATTTGGTAGAGCCTCGATTATCCGAATCGATATCTGAATTTTCCATTATTCGAATGAAAGCAGTTCAATTTAAATTGATCAATGTACAATATACGATAGCCAAGCCAGTAGCCAAGTGACTGTTCTTCACTGATTAGTTAATTAACCCCTTAACGCACAGTTTTTTTTTTAAAAACCGGCCAAAAAAAATTAAATTTTTAATATACTGCGCTTTTGTTCCAAGGAAAAAGGCTATATTTTATTCTTGAATAAATAAGTGTTGTAGCTTACAATCCCATGTAAATGATAAATATCAATAAAACGATTTTTTTTCTTTGCTTTCACATTGTTATTTTCAATTCTCGATTATATATATAATGTGTGCACAGTTTGGCCTGTTTAGCGCGCTCCAATTAACTCGAGCGTACAAGTTAAGGGTTAAACAAGTAAATATGTATGATTAAAATTGTGTCGTGCTTGGTGTCATTTCAATCAGAAAAATGTAACGAACATGTTGATCAAGTTTTCGCATATGTCGAGACTTTACTGTACCTCCATTTCTCTCGACAGTGTTATAAGAAATCATTTCCAGAACAGCTTGGCCTTCGTGGTCGCAGGACCCAGGAAGACAAAGCGACGTGGACGCTTGAGGGTGTCACAAAATAACTCTTTGACGGTTCAATGTAAAACCGAAGAAAACTGTTAATTACATGTCGATTTTCATCGCTTCCGACAAGACCGTTCGCTCGAGCCCAAGAATAGGAGCCACCCCCGTCGAAATCGTTGCGGACGCTCGTTCGACGGACAAACGAAAAGAAAAAAGAAAGAAGAAAAAAAAAGAAAGAGACGAGAACGCAATAAAGGAAGTGAGTTGCGTGTCAAAGTGTGGCGTCATCATGCAGAACAACTCATTGTCTCAATACATCGAGATAATCATGCGTGGCCGCATGCCAACTGCCAAGGTGATGTACGCGCAGTTCGCGTTTCCTGGGAACACCCGGACGCCAGGGGAACCGCGAGACCGGCTCGAATCGCCGCAGAATTGTTGCAGTGTTGCACATACGGGCCGCGGAGTTGCATTTCGGGCGTCGGTCACGTGGCTCGCGGTTCCCCCCGAGCGCGATCGAGCGCGCGGATTCGCAAACACATTCGGACGCGTGGAAGACAGGCACGAACATGCAAATATAGATCGTGCGTACAGTACAATCGAAGATGGACGATTCGTGCAACCGTTTCTTCCCGTTGCGAGGGGCCAACGAGTTTCTGTCTCGCTCTTCCTGTTCCGTTACGCAACTGGTCGATGCCCGACGGATGCACGATTGATAACATCTACGGTCTGTTTTTCGGAAGAAGAGACCCGAGATTCACGGACAGCCGTGACAACTTGTCCGCCACGATCCTATCGATCAGTCGAACTGGAACGCGGTGGATGGCTGTTCCGACGAAACGCGATTCAGGCTTCTTCTTTCAAAGAACATGGACATAGGTAGGCTATCAGGGATCAGGATCGATGGCTCCAGGATTTACAATGCGTTTCGAGCGACCTGACGATCTACGACGCTTCTCGGAGATAAACCACTTCGACGAATAAGATTCCAAATTTGTAAACCTTTGTATTTCTAACCGTGCCACGTGATTTGAGTCTCAGTTTTGTAGAGTAACTTCATGTTTAAGGAAAGTGTACGAAAATTGATATACCTGCTTTCGTTCGGATATAAAAGGATTCAAAATATTAATAGTTGAAATTGCGTGTGTTTAGAATGTGGTTGAAATGCGAACAACTGCATCGATGTTTGTGAGAACATCGGTGGTAACGTAGAATAGTTGTGTAGGCACCCATATTACTGGCACCACAACTATCTCACGTTGCCAATAACTTTTCGATGATCGTAGATTTGAGTTGTTTGTATTTTCTCCACGTATTGAACGTACGTAACTGATACTATTTTGCGCCTGTGATGTTATTGAGCAAACACTAATGTTTTCTATATGTCATCAAAAGATATCGTGCGAATTCTTATTGAAATCAAAGTCGACAAATTGTGGATCTTCCCTTGCAAAAGTGCTGGTTTCAAGCACTCTACCCTCCTCGATTGAAAAGTCGTATTTAACGAATTTACAATTTTTAACATAATGTAAAATTTCTCGAAATATTGTGTCTAACAAGAAAATAGCATGCCTTGTATTCGTGTACATTTTTCGAAGTCAAACGAGTGTATTGAACGTGTGAGAATAATGTAAAAATTAAATATAGTATATTTTAAGAAAATACTGGAAAACGATGTACACGGTAACTAATTCTACGTTGAGAGAAGGCACTATGAAAAATATGAATTAGAAAATTAATCAATGGAAATAATCAGGTTAACGACGTAAACGTTGGAAAATGTTAGAACCGATCTGAGGAGGGTAAAATCGATAAACACTGGCAGTCGGAAAGTCGCTCTCGGGTCAGTAACCGCTGGTACGTTTTTCTCTCGAGAATAAAATTCCTGGATGGACGCACGGCATTCTCGAGAGAACTTCGGCTCTGGATGCAGACCTTAAATTGACCCTCCAATAGCTGTCACACCTAATTCCGAGGGTATAAATCACGAGGATCTAGTTTCGAGTAGACGCGGGCGTGACCATTAAACCTGAGAAGTATTCTAGTATTTATCGTGGCATTAGTTCGAAAGTATTACAGCAACCGTAAATGCAAGAACGTTAATGGGGTTTTTATGGTCGCGATTAACATACTGCCCGAGGCCATCTTGGCAATTAAAATATTTACTGTTTAAGAAAATTTGGTTCGAAGTAACTGTTACCACACACTCGTTAATATTACGCATTTTTATATAGATATCAAATTATACTATTCACTCCATAGAGTATGCTGTGTGCAATTCTCCATTACCGTAGAAATGTATTACTTTCAAATTTTAATCGAGTCATACAAAAGTTCTGTCTTTGATTCATATAAATAGCCTTATAAAAACGACATTTCTCATAGAAAGATCTTTGTAATTTGAATAATTATAATATAAGTTATGTAACAGTGGTCATTCGACCGGTGGTAGTAGGTTTAGCGTAAAGCTAATTGTAGAAAATAATTTTCTTTTAAATTTGCAGGACTTTGACGTTAATAGAACATCTCGCTGATAAAACTGTGAGATATTCTTGGATCCGAAAAAGAAATTTCGAGAGTACTCGAAGCGAGAGTGCCAGGACCATAGTCTACGTGATCTAGATTTTAAGGGCGACGTACGGACAATCGATAAGGAACAAGATTACAAACCGATGCACACAGATTTACCCATGGAAATAAACCGATTTCCGGTATTAGTCAATGTAACGCGTCCCTCTCCGGGGGGTTGTTAATTCGATATTCGAGCGTGACATCGGAATCCCATTAAACTTTTACAGCCAATCAGGCGAGGGCCCGCGAATATTAAAATTCAGTCACGAACTTTTTCCATTTTATCCGCACAAGCTGGTTCGAACGTCAGCAGCATGGTGTATATGTATAGCGTATAGCCTAACCAGTCTTCACGCCCGCGAAAATCGAAACTATTGGGGATCAGCTGCGTCCCTGTTCACAGAAAATGCACTAGCTGCTCGCAGAAATTGATTTCTCGCAACAAAATCGGTAAAAACCATCGGATAAAATATTTTCTAACACCTTTCATCCAAGAAAACTTAAAAATATACATCTTTTTATGCAAGATGTAGAAGACTGTCTTCTTTTAACCCTCATCTAGCCGGTTCCGGGACACTTGTGACCCATGTCTTGATCCTATCAAAGATGCGTGTGCATTCATCCGCTCAGTTGCATTTTTAAGCACGTATTCTTTTCCTCATTTTGCTGCAAGTATTATTAGATCTGATTTTCTATTAAGAAAACAAATTTAAAATTGTAAATTCATTCAAAGTTTCGATTCATTTTTCCAAAGTATTGAGTTTAACTGATTGAGAGTTATAATTCGTACAAATGAAACGTACAGTTAATTGAATACTAAAGATCTTACAAATTACCTTTACAAATTTGTATGCACAGTGTTATTAATTTCTACTCTATTCCCTGAATAAAAACAAAAACGATTGAAGGCTGTACGTATCCTTATGTAAGGACTCAGTAAAAGATCATGTTCAACATTAATTGAAAAGCTACAAAAATACAACACGAATCTCGAGTGTTTCTTTTACTAGTAATATATAAATAACAATTCCGTATAATCTACGAACCCGCGCTTAAGTCCCGTACCGAAATCATCTACCAGCAGCAAGACCAAGATGGCGTCGACTGAAAGATCAAGAATTGGATGCATCTTGCGATCTAACATCAAAAAACTAGGGATCTTTATGCAGAACAGGAATTTTCTAAATCATTTGTAGGAATTTTAACAAGTAGGAAACTCTGTTAGGGCTGAGAGAAAAAAAGAGACAGTGAGATGTTCTATGATAAACGGATACTATAACAAATAGTTTTGTTCATTAAATCAAAACGCATCAAAAGACAGCCCTTTAAAGGAGTAGAGTCGATGATTCCACTTGCTCCTTTTCTTTACAGTTTTGTTATTTTACCCCAGCGTGAAGTGTATAAAATTTATATATAACAAAATAAAATGTATACATATAATATAAAGAGTGTATACTATAAGAACCGAATGCTATAACGAAAGTTTTAGAACGAACCAGTTCGTAATAGGACAGCCCACTGTACGGTACGGAAATGATCCTAGTGTACGGTTTTGTAAAATGTAATTTATTATTTAAGGGAGACCAGTACAATTGATGAACTGGTGTACGGATGTCTTGGTAACGGCTGTAGACTGTATACATAACTGTTTGACTTCGAAGTCCTGTTCCAAAAACAGTTTCATCGACTTTCCGGCGAGAAATCAAGCCCTGCGGGTCAGCGGGAGAATTTCCAGAGCGGGTTGGTTGGGTGTACGCGTGCACTGCACACGGTCTCTCGAAATCGATCCCGTCGAGCAAGCAAAAGGGAGCTTTCTAGGGAGAGCCCCGCGGCGATCGTCGTTTTCTCGAAAGGCTGATCCCCCGATTCTAGGAATCCGACCGCGCGCGACCGAATCGCGGCCCAGGAGTGAGGGTGTATTGATTTTTCGCATGGATAGCCGCGTGTGTACGACGTCTAACCTCGTTTCCCGTCGGATGGATCGCGTTTCCCGGGCTGCCTCGCGTCGGCTTATCGAGCCGTCGATCGTGCCCTATCGTTCGCGCTCCGGAATCGCAGGTTGCTGCTCGAAAACGCATCTTTCAGGTGGTGGACGGGTTCGAGAAAGAGCGTGTGTGAGAGAGAGAGAGAGAGAGAGATAGGGGGGAGGAAAGGGAAGGGTAGAGGGGGTTGGTCGTAGAACGAGATCGATCATCGCGGCACGAAGAGGTCCGACCGCGTTAGCTACGACGCTGGATGATTACTGGGTCCGAGGCGGAGCGGCGCTTGAACGCGCTCGCCGCCTGCTATTAATGAGAAAACACGCACGTCGTGGATCGTAACGATCGGTGGAACTCTCGCGGTCACGCATACATTGGCGCACGGTGACACAACGACACGGAGAACGGCGGCGGCCTGTCTAACCGCCACGGAACGAGCAGAGGGAATCGATCGAAATGTGTTTGCCCGCTAAAGAGAAGCGTCTCTCCTTTCCGGCTGCCGATCGAAACCCTTCTCGGGTCGCGGCGGGCTTCTATAGTATATCGCGGGTCGTACGCGGATGACTCACCTCGTCTTGCGCGGCTCCCGCTGCGGAATCCTGTCGCCGAAAAAGAGTTGCAGCTTCACCGCCGCTTCCGAACACGATTGCACCGGAAACAGAGACACGGCAGACGAGCGCCAAGCGATACGGATCCTCTACGGACCTGCCCGCTACCGTCCTGAACGCAACCTCCTCCGAACAACCAACGACTCCCGACGAGTTTTCGACTACGGTCGACGTTTTGCCCGACTCGCCGTGTTTCCCTTCTCTTTTCCTGCGACTCTCTCGCGACGTCTTCCTCTTTCCTCGCTCGCTCTACCCGACGTGACGTGTGGAAACGCACCACGACCAGACTAACGAGGAACCGTACCGTGTTCTCAAAGCCACCGCACGATTACTATTGGCCCGAATACACGACTCTGACTACAGACTGGTCAATGGGAGTGCGCACCGTCCTATGCGCGGTGCACGCCGGATCGAACCGGTTTAGGTCGGTCTACCGACATCTCGGTGACAAACAGTGGACCGCGTCACTCGGAGAGGCACCTACACCTGGTACGAGATTCACCTATCTTCGGTGAAGTGATTTTCACAATCACATAATGTATTTTTTGTCTTACGTCTCTCTAGAGCCTCCTTATCATTTCTGTGTCACGTCCTACCGTATCGATCGGAGCTAATATCACAGACGAAATGTAGGAGTAAGTCAGTCACCTTATGCTGTTTCGTGTCGAACGATACGAAATGATGACTCTACCCAAGTAAAACAACCAACTGATGAACTAGAATCACAGACGAGATATAGACCAATCGCCCAAAGTACTTCTTTGTGTCACGTTCGCGGGGCTCCAAAGCTCCCTTACCATTTCTATGTCACATCCTATCGTATCGGTAGGTACTAACATGTTGGAGTAGGCCAGTCACCTTATACCGGTTCGTATCGCACGATATGAATTACCGACTCTACCCAAATAGAACAACCAATCCTATACCACGAACGAAATATAGGAGTCCTGCTATACCTCGTTTGAGGTCTGTAGTTTTGTGTTTACCAAGCGAGGGCCCGAGATACCGAGGTCCTCTGTGAAGGAATAGCTTAACTTCATGCTTGCTTCCTCGACCGGTTACGGTTGGAGTCCTGGCTATCGTAGAATTAGAGACCTTTTTGAATATTTTTTAAGGAAAACCAACGAGGATATTGAAACCAGGCTTTGAACGATTATTAACCATAATTGAAGCCGAATTTAATTCTTTTGGCGGTCCAATGAAGTTTCGTGTAAAGTGTACCGGAAGTATCTCTTGGTTAAGAGCGAATCATAAATTATTTCAATTACAAATTCAAGACTATTCGTAACGTCTTGTTGCAATTTATCAGGCGGTATATTAATTGCGTCATCATTAACGGATATTATTTATATCTCTACCCAATATATAAAAAAATTATTATTTCACAACTCTACCTCATCTAAAATGAAACCCAAAAGGGATTAATTACTTAGTAGTTGAGGTTGAACATCATCCACTTTGAAAGATGACACTTTCGCCTAACGTTATCATAATTTGGTAATAACATCTCCAAGATCAGGTTATATCATAAATATGGAAGATAGCATATACCATATCTGATTCTATAGATTGGATAAACTTTAAGAATTCGAGAAACTTGACATAGCATAGTTAGGGCTCAAGAGACCAATGCAGCACGCGTTGAGCTCAAGAGACCACATCTATATCATCCCGAATTGCGGAAAGTTAGTATAGGATATTGTAAACTCAAGAGACACACTGTAGAATGTCTGGTACACAGAAAAATTCCCACAGACTATTCCGTGCTGAATACATCTGGCACTCAATCGAGGAAGGTTAGATAGTTACCACAATCTACGGAGGCTTGGCGAAGTTAGGGTATCGGTTGATAAGTTTCGAATGATCTCAGTCACCCTAAGGCATCTGGAGCCGCCCAGAACTCGCGTTACTCAAAATATACGAGTCCTTTGGGACTATTGGACACATTCTCGTATCCTTAAATCCCAGAAGCCCAACGATCTCTCACAAAAATCCTCTTGAATCCTGTTTTGACTCAGAGTGACAATAGACATACACCCATTTTCTATTTTAAATACTGTAAAATGTTTGCTTTCTTTACACCTCTGTCGTAAATTGGTGTACTTGTTTAAAATATGAGATTACGAATGGAATAAGAGAAAAATGAGAATGAGAAACTATTTCTAAGAAGCGGAAGACAAGTCGCGACTGCTTCCAAGATGGCGCAAAGCCGCATATTTTATTCTGTCTTCTTACAAGTTTAAGATGAAGCTCTTGAATCACTAAAAAAGGTTCCAAACTTCACAAGCCGAATTAAAATGTAGAGACTTAAAATGTCGGGATTTTTTCAATAATGACCAAGTCTTAGAGAGAGAAGTCGTAGAACTTCCTTTATATTATCAGACTGGGAGACGCAACGGTTTCTATTATTTTCCATGTATTATAACATGTATACAGCTTATCGAAATTAAAATGTGCAAGTTATAGGAACAGATGAATGGAGTTTCAGGAAGAGAAAAAATTGTGGAAACAGCTAGCGCGCAACGTAGAATTGATCGTCATTATGAAGAGAACAAAGTGAATTCACGGATAGTCTAGCGAGAAGCCAAGCTTTGAAGCCATTCGGAGCCGCATTACGACGTCAGGCGTAAATCTGGAATTCAATTGCACCCGGTACGGTCACGTTCCGCTTTCATCCCCGTTCCCTCTGCCCCGTTGATCAGTTACCATTTACCTCGTTCTCGAGATTAGTCCGCAAGAATCCCGGGACCGATTCGAACACGTTCTCCTGGGCCATCTTCGTTTTTCCTCGTCCCGGTCGACGCTTCTCCCAGTAATCGAGTCAAATATGAGAAGAATGGGACAACGAAACGAAAGTGCTCTCCCGGAGGACTGAAGAGGGTGGCGCGGCGGCGGTCCGTTTTATGGAATTCATTTTGATGGGGGGTGGAGTGGGGAGGGGGATGCGGAGAGAGATTAAATTTGTGACGGGACGAGCTGGACGCGCCGGGCTCTGCATCTCCCAGATAAAGACATCGTTTTTGAATCGCCGGACGTGCGCCGGAGCAACGACACGATAAAATCGCAACCCATTCTCCGAGACAGCGTCCTACTTGGTGGCGCCATAAGGTAAACGAGAGTGTCTTCTTCCTCCGCGTCTCCCGTCGAGCTAATCCTCCC
This sequence comes from Halictus rubicundus, assembly GCF_050948215.1. Taxonomy (NCBI): domain Eukaryota; kingdom Metazoa; phylum Arthropoda; class Insecta; order Hymenoptera; family Halictidae; genus Halictus; species Halictus rubicundus. The sequence goes on from NC_135155.1 coordinate 3,197,774, forward strand.
TGGAGATTACTCGGCCCTTATTTATGTCCGGTTAAAAGGATTCTAATGCACATCGGCTACCTCTCCCGCGAAGTGAACTCAAACAGACACGCGCTGTTTTTCTTTATCACTCTGCGTCACTTTCAAATCATTTGTTACTTGCGCTCCTCAAGTCTTATTGACACTTACAGTTAGTAACGTGAGTAATCAGTAGATAGCGAAATAAAAATTTTCTACCTGAATCGCAACAAACTGGAACGAAGTAGAAATTTATTTTCTTCCTTAATATGTTTAATAGGTTGCCAATAAAATAACAGTCATTTTCAATTCTTCTAATGTTTTTACTGTTTTACAGTTTTGCAAACACTCTACAAATGTGCGAAATCAATTCAGCTTTTCTGTGCAGTTAGAAGAATTAGTTTAATAGACGACGTTGAACGGAAATTGTGAAAAAATTGCATTTACTCGGTATCGCGAAGAAAATAGTAAAAATTGCTTTTCACAATTTCGTTGCCCGAGCCTGTTATCGTATTAATGCGAAACTTGTTAGTTTGTAATTCATAAACAAGTTTGAGCCACGACTTTTGCATAATAGCATGCAAAAAGCATACAGTTATAGCATGCCATCGTGGCACAGGGGGGTGGCACAGGGGTAAAGGGGGCCATCGCTCGCGTCACCTATCCCCACCTTTGACGCTCCCGTATCCCCCGACGTTTTGGCTTTGACGTCACACACATTTTCGACAAAGTCGGTAGTTCACAAACGTAGCCAGAAAAATGCAATGCACACGATGTGTCTAGGGATCTTAGGTCTGTGCTTCGGTTGAAGCGGGTTCTGTTCCGTGCTAGAAAATGATGCAGGTTCTGTTCCGTGCTAAAAAATGATGCAGGTTCTGTGCTTTACTAAAGAGCTGAAACTGAAAAGTTGAAGGCACTGAAACCCCGGGCGTGAGCACTATAATTTCCTCTTTGCCTCTAGTTAGCGGGGCTGTACCCGACCCCATTAATCGGGACGCACCGAAAGGATTTTAATTAAACGTTCGGAGATTTCTCCGGTCAGCGATGGCGATTACGAGGGAGCACCGGCAAATGAATACGTGACCGATGATCCCGATGAATTAAGGAATAATACTTGAACAGAGTTTCAGAGTATTGTTGCGCGCTCACGTCGCGTCGTCTGCGGGAATAAAAATGCTCGATAGCGACCACGGGATACCAAACCTCCCATAAAAGCCTTGGAACTCGGTACAATACTATCTCAATTAGGTTATAATAAATGCTTCATTTTATTTTAAATAGTGCGAAATTCAACTTCGAAATTCGTCCTGAAAAGGTGAGGAAAAGCGGAAGAAAATTGCAGATTGTAAATTGCGAATCGCGGATTCCTATGTACACAGCTCGAGCATTTCTGTAACAAGCCGGTGAAGAATAAAACCGCTGTAAATCGTCGAAGAATCGTTTCCTCTGGGCAAGATTCGCTCAGTTTGACCGCGTTAACTTTTTATGCTGCGCTGAGATGCCGGTTCGAGTGCGAGGTTTGCGCCACGAGCCTCATCAAACGGCTCGTAAACCACGCTCGGCCAGCTTCTCCCGACGTTTCGCCAGGGCTTCGAATAAAATCCCCATTGACAAGCTCCAATTTGCCGCAGCGCGGCGCGCCGCGCCGCGAGAAGCGTTGCATCGCGCGTAAGGCGGCGGACAAAAATACGGAAGCGACAGAAACCAGAGGACCGTGAAATATCCGGCAGCAGACGTGACGTTTCTCTTGTATACTCGTACACGAGCTCTCCTGATGCATGTTCACCGCACCTCAACCTTTACCATTCCCATTCTTCACCCTTGGAATCCCTTCGAAGCGATACACAATGGGATTCAAAGCGTTGTTATAAATTTTACTGGAGTGTTCCACGTTGCAACGCAACGGAAAACGATCCTCGTAAAATTGTTTGCCAGACATTCTCTCCTTCATAACCAACATTTTTAATAGGCGCTACTTAAAACCATAAACCATTCCCTTTTTAAACGCACTGGTAATACAAGTTCCAATGGAAACGAATAAAGAAAAGTTTTAAAATATAAACGATTTACTTTGAATAGGAATTACAGAATTTCCGAAAATTTCAGATTTGCTCCGAATCGAATTTAGAACGAGTTCCCGAAAGAATTTTCGCACGTGTAACGTTTCAGGAAAGAAGAACACGCTTTCGAAAATATTAACTTTCTTGTTTCTTGCGCAAGAAAAACGTTTGCCCTGGTCGCAGCTAGAAAGGTTGATCGATCGGTTGGTCCGTTTCAGATGAAGCAGCCTGTATTGTTAGAACGCGCCACCCTTCTTTGCAATCATGGTTGCGCTGGGCCCACGGGACGATTCGCGAGCAGTGCGAGTAATTCGCGGGGGCGTCGTGTAATACGCGCGCGACGTCGAGAGCATATTTTCTCTTGCGCATCACTCCGTCCCGCGTCCGTCCTCCCCTATCGTCGACGTGCTTCCGACGCTGCCGGTGGCTCTTTGCTGAAGGAGGCCAAGCCCTTATATAAAAAGTTGTCAAGGGACGGTATTTAGTCTGTCAACCGTTGTGAAGAATCGCTGTAAGCCTCGCACTAGGACGAGGCTTAACGCTACTTTACGTAGCTCGGTTTTGCACGAGGAACTTGGATACTGATCGATATTACCTGCCGACGCTGTTGCGCCGCTTTCCGCTGTCTTCTCGCAGTGCATTTATGTTACACTTGCCATATACATTCTATTGTTCTAAATGGAAATGTTCACGTTGGACCTTATACCTTTTTCAACGACTGAAAATGTACTGTTATTGCAGCTCTATTATAAACGCAAGGACAAAAGAATTTTTTAAAACATGAAAACACTTTACCAACTACGTTTCGACTAGCTATCTCTCTCTAGCTATCAATAAATAATGTCTTTACACAAAATGTTCACGTATGTATACGGAGATGTTACAGATAGCGAGCATTTTTTATAAATCGTAACGGATCTGACGAGGTGCGACAGAAATTGAAATATCGTTAATTTGGCAGAACCAATTATAATGAAATAGGAGCGGCATTTGGGATTGATTTACACGGGAGGTTTGTCCAGTGTACGTTCGCAGTGCGATCTAGTATTATTCAATCCGATGAAACGTGACCGGAGCCGGATCGCTGCTGTGTGTTAGATTATTTAAGCAGGGCTGAATGGTACCTGTGCGAGCCGTGACTGTAATGTGATTGGATCGTCGACGCGCGACTCAAGGGCTCCACGTAGACTGTAGACGAACTACACGGTCGATTGTATTGAATATAGACGAGTTTTTAAAGTCGAGAAATCGAATTCGGTTAGAGCTGATTTTACGGGTTCTCGATTAATATTCGATAGCGCGCGCATGCGTCACGATACCGTTCATTTATGTGACAGATAAAAAATCGAATCGGTACAGACCGCGCTCGGCGAGCTCGCTCTCCTTCTCTCGGCTGAATTCACAAACAGATTAAGCGGGACTGAAGTTCGCGCGAAGTCTCCCGCCAGGGAAAAGATTAATGTACACTTTTTAACCGGCGCCGGAAATTGGATAAGTTTCTGTTACGTTGTATAGATTATTCATAACGGGGAGCGTCTCCGCGTTGCAAATGACCGGCGGCCCGCAATCGAGCCGAGGGCTCCGCGCTTTAATCCGTTATCACGGAATCGTGGAGTACACTCGATCCCCTGAAAGCAGCCCCGGAATTCAATCGTTAAAAACTTCGGAAATCCCGTCTCAAGAGGCGAAAGAATCGCTCGTGCAGCTTCGCCACGATTTGGCAAGATTAACTGGCCGGGATGAGCGTTTCAAAGTGATTCTGGGATTCGACGGGGCAAATTAAACATTTTGTTAAATTACACAGCAGCGTTGCCGCGAGATCCGAGTTAGCAGTGACGGTAACTGCGCGACTAGATTTTCGATTAGCGAGTTTTAGATAAAATCGTTACGATGTTCTCTGGGATGATTCTCAACGAGCGGTGTGCACTCATTTCTTGCCGAGATATGGCGAGTTAGAGAAAAAGAATGGAATTCATGCCACTTTCTCAAACATTTCTGAAAGGACCTGGTAGATTGAAATGTGAATCAAACCGAAAAGTTAAAAGATGTCTTCAAAAGAACGCTCTAATCTTTCTACTGTTCTTTTGTTGAACGTTCTACAGTTATTACTTCCTCTCCAGAAGCAATTAGAGTGAAAAGAATCATTTTCGCTTTGAAGTTGAATAACTCAGCCAGAGCAATCGTGCCATAATCAAACAACACTGATTACCCACAGAAAGGCTGCCATGGTCGATCGGTATAGATGTAACTTGTTTAAAAAATTCTCATCACGGGAAATAGCATTGTAAAGTTAACCAAAACTGTTGATGCATCTGAAAATACAGATGCTAAACTAACAAAAGATTTATTAACAATATTGATGCGACCACTTTTGCCGGGATTATAGTCACTTAAATTATCCGTTTCTTGATGATTGATCAATTATTTTGCGGACTATTTCAGTGAGCTGGTGATATTTTTTGCAGGGAATGTGCGCAGTTCTTAGAATAACTTTTTATATCAACGGCGAATTAACTTGTCGTTTGCAGACATATTCTTGAAGTTTCTTTTCGGAGTCCACCAATCCACACTAACATGATTTTTATCTTGTTGTCGAGTAGATTTGGCCCAGTTTGTGTACACTGTTTGAAACCTTCTAGAAATAGTTTGCAAAAATAGAACAGCTCCGTTCGACTTTTCTTCTTTGTCTTATCTATACATTACATTTTCGTCGTTGAACTGGTAAGAATAGCGGCGCATCTTCGACGCGGGACTGACGAGAAAATGCTCGGGTCTGATGCAAATCCCCAAGTTCGTCACGATCGCAGGACAAATTTTAATTCGACGTCTACTCGGATGGTGCTAACGTAAAAGTTCCATTTGCGCCTCGAAGACTCGTCCGTTCGCGGCGAAAGGAAACCAAGTAGCCGCGTGAAACCACTTAAAATGGTAATAAGAAAGTTCACGGGTTAATCCTGGCGTTTGTGTTCCTTCGATTTCCTTATTTGCGACCCGCCAGGGAATCATCATAGAACGTCGAAAATTGCTTTCGCATTACATCAGGAAAATTAACGACAAGAATCTCATTATACGGGGGCGACTCGTCGACGACCAATTACCAATTACTATATTTTTATCGAGGTCTTTCACAAATCTGCACGGCGAACAAAATTCTATGTTTCAGTTCGACCCTTGAAACTATCATAAGTATACTGTATTATAGTTGCCATTTATGAGCATAATTTTATATTGTTCTCGGAAGAGACTTTGACGAAAATCTTACTTGTCAAATGTAATTCGGTGCTCACCATAAGATTTTTATACGTCATAAATGCTAAAGCTTGGACAAGTTTTACTCTCCGTTCGTTGGCACGATGAGGTTCTTCAGCGTAGCTATAGTGGTATACTTGAGACGGCGATTTTTGCAGAATGGTTGACGCCATCCTACAAACTTTTTTAATGCAGTAATAACGATCATGAAGTTCTTCGTAATGAAAGAGAAGCGCCGTAAGGCGGGTGAATCGTCGTGGGAGAACCATTTTGGCTAATGACATCGAATTATAGTTTTCCGAGGACTGTTTTAGGTGTGCATTCATAAATATAGAATTTCTAATTATAATTCCTGCAGGCATTACATTCCATGTGACCTCTGTGCACAAGTCTGTTTATAGTTCCACTCCGAAATACCAAGCTTTTCTCGCAGCGACCGAGATGCAATGCCCCTGCGATGATGCAACCTTTAAACAGACCTGTTTTCCGGGCTGCCGCGGAGAAGGTTGCGCACGTCGCCGCTTTGTGGCGCCACTATTCAGATTATAAACTTCTGACAAACTTCATTATGCGTAACATTTTCTCAATTTAATTTCTCCTTTGATATCAAATCGAGATAATAATTTTGAAAAAATTAATTCCTGTAAGGGTTGCCGAGAACCGTCCGTCCCACATATGGTAAAGTAGGTTCATGCATATTCAAAAATTAGAGTACGTCCGATTATCGTAAATGGTAAGTCTAAGTCTAAATAGATTACCAAAGTGTTCGATGGTAGATATACTCCTTTTACGAGGGACTTCTTTGAGACCTAATATTCAGCGATAAGGACGGATCTGTGACAGAGATCTGGCAATGTGCGAGGTATCAGTAAAATCTAAAGAAACGCAAGGGAGCGACAAATCTCGAGACCGTTAAACTGACGATCTTGAACCGGTACACGTCCCGTGAGTATTTTTGACACGTTCGTCGATGATCCCGTAGCCGTGATAGGGAGAGAGAGAGAGAGAGAGAGAGAGATCGCGCGTAACGGAAATCTCGCGGAGTAAAAGCTATAGCAACGAGGCACCGGGGTGTGCTTCGAACGAGTGCAAGGAAGGTCGGTTACCCCATGTCCCCCACACCCCCGTAACCCCGACACACCAGCAGAACTTTCGGCTTGTTTTCTACCCGCAGACACATAAACACGGCGAAGAAAAGAAACAGACACGTTATCGTCATTTGTATCCCTGCCGTATATTCATATAAATATTGCATCTCGGGGAACACGTGCGCGGCTACACTGTCTACAAGACAGCCAGCCAAATTGTGTATTAATATTAAATTCCCATGAAGCCGCGCGCCGGCGCGGATACGACATCGGGTCCAATAAAGCGGTTCTCTTGCACGATACTTTAATAAAAAATTCCAGGATACGTAGGCACTTCCGGCCGGCATTTTGAATTCCGGTTAGCAGCCTACCCTCGCGGAATATTCATGCTAAATTTCAAAAGTTGCCCCGACAAAATTCCACGGCGAAATTAATTGCACCGAGATCAACACTAATCTTGCTCTCCGATGAACGAATCGATTCTGTAGATTCGCAATGAAGTTCTTTTTTTTTTATAACATTAGGAACGCTTAAACGTGTTTATGGCCGAAGAGAAAATCTACCGTGTGAATGGGGAATTGTAGAATTTGATATTTTTATTTTTTATTCGTGTATTAAGAGTTCGAAGAGGTTATGTAAAAATATTGTGGGAGATTTTCTTTAATCGTACCTGGCTTGTACGATGGAAGAAGCACATAATATTGGTCCTTGATGCGGTAGAAAAGTTTCAGCATTTTTGAATAAGGGAATATTGCGGCCGACACGGAGCGCTGGTATCAGAGCGGACCGTATGATTAAATATTCACTTGATCAGAACATATTCAACGGAGGAAAAGACCGCGCAGATGTGCCGGAGCGAGTAGAATCGTAGAATATTACGGGTGTATCTAATGAAGACAAACGTCACTCCTGCGACCCTTTCTTCCCTGCACATTTGTCAAGGCTCCGCGTGTGATCATTCCGTGCTTTTAACTCCGCATTCGTTCGTGAACCAAGCCAAGCTATCGTGAATAAATACCACCGAACCCTTTTCATTGATATTTATAACGGACCTACCTATCTGAAATTAAAGAAAAACTTTTCATCTTCAGACAGCCCGCTTTACACTTTCATTAATCCCTGGAGCCGGGACAGCGAATATGTATATTTGAAAAACATTAATGAACCCACAGAATTCGAACATGAAAAACTACTTTCGAAATTATTTACTCACTTCAGTGGTCAACTGTGTTCAATCTCAAACACTAAAGATTAGATCAAGAATATTTTCATCGAGATGAAATTACAAATAAATTTTTTCTGCAAAATGTTATTAACATATAAGGTCATGTACGGTTAAAAATTATTAGATCGTATTATACACGATGCTATGTTCGTTCACGATTACAATTGTTATTGCTATTGACAAATTTGCAATGAGAAGTCGCTAGCTGGGAATTATAAATTTTTCAGAATATTTTGAGTAATCGCAGATAGATAATGTGTATTGACATAAAATTAATGCAATGCTTTGAACTATGATATTTATAACTGTATTCTATTTTCAGAAAAACTTTATGTAAAGCAGTTTTTTAGTATTAATCTGATTTTCTAGTAGTCAATTCAAATCGTTAGCTATTTCTATTGAGTCCTATAAGAAGATAAACAAAAAATTTTAAAGATTTAAAAATATGAAAAAAAAAGATTGTTACTCAAGGATCTGACAGGATCTAGCCCTGACTGTCATGAAATCGCGAAAACCATGCGCCTTACGAGATTTAAAGTGCAACATGCACAGATAAAACTTTGCAAGTACTATAAGGCAATCCTCTCGCAGAAACGTCGCGACTGTTGATGTCACATTTATGTTTCTTCGAGTATATCCATGGATTGAACGTTCCGTGAAACTACACACGAGAATATAATAGTGGAGCGTTCTCATGCCTTTGCGAACGCGCGTTTTAATAAATGTTCCATTCTGAAGGGACCGTTTGCACGAAAATATATGATACAGCCTGAAGGTATTTACATTACGACTCGTAGAGCATTTCACGTTTATTTGATCAAATCGCAATAAATCTGCGCACGCCGACACGTGAGCTTTAATCAGTTAATCACTGTACCTGAAATATTACATAACAATCTCCCCGCAATCGAAAATCGTCGATAATAACAGTAAAATCGCATTGTTACGTCGAAACGCCAAATTGATACCGGATTGTTATATCGTAACTCATATTCATACGGGAAAAGCACTCGATTTTGATTTTTTCCATTAGCTGGGTTGCTTCACTCTCAACCATGTTATCTGAAAACAATCAACGATCTGCCAATATCATTTGTTTCAGTAAACTTCGAGCTTTATATTTATGCACGGTAAGCGCTATTTGGATTTCTTTTAATAGTCTGTTATAATAGTCATGTGTGCAAAGTCCTGCTGCAAATAGTATAATAGCTTCTCTGAAAAAAATTCCTGAACATTGGTGAAACACGCCTTAGGACCGGATAATTTGTACCAATTAAGCGGCTGTTCCAATAAAGCGACTTACCATCCCAACAGTATTGTATTCAAGTTTTTATTTCTGTTCTTCAGTATTTGTCCCGATTAAGTGGCGGTCCCGATTAAGCAGTGTTCCAATTAACCGGAATCCACTGCAATTGTTTATATTTTCCTATCGTATCAGCACAGACACGTATCGCGAACTAAACAAAGAAATTATACTAACCGTTCTGTGTCTCTGTGCCTATATCGCATATCATCATATATGCAGGGTGGGTCGTCACATTTTGCCATCTAGATTTACGTCATTATTATTACGCACAGCAAACAATGTTTCAGATGAAGATGAATGGTTTTGAGAGGGGCACATTCTGATGGTACATTTTTTTTGTAGGTGGACGTGTAAAGGACATATGAAGGTTATTAACGTTTTTTTAAATGGAATCATATATTTTTTATTGCATCAGCTGATGTCCTTCATACTCTTTACAAAAAAGTATTAATCTATTTGTGTTGTATATGTTTAGGAGATATTTTAATTCTAATTTGTTAGGAAATCTCGATTTTCTGGTCAATATTATGAATTCAATGTGATAATGTAGTAGGAGAGCAAGAATTATCGTTGTAAATATTTACATTTTCTGTGTTGATAATTCTTGCTCTCGTACTTATTGTGAAATTTAGACTTATTGGTCCATACTTTATCGAAGGATCACTAACCGGACCAAAATATGCACATTTTTTATCAAATACTCTATGGACATTTTTAGATGATTTACCATTGCATACACGACAAATAATGTGGATTCAACAGGATGGTTGCCCTGCTCATTATTCAAGAATAGCAAGGGATACATTAAATCGAATGTTCCCAAATCGTTGGATAGGGCGAGGTGGCCCCATTCATTTTTCGGCAAGATCACCAGATCTAACGCCCCTCGACTTTTTCTTGTGGGGCTACTTAAAAAATAAAGTGTACGCTGAGTCTCCGACTACAATAGCCAATAGGAGGGATCGTATCATCAATGAGTGTAACAAAATAACACCAGATACACGACGCAATGTTAGTGAGTCATTAACTTCTCGATTCAGAAAGTGTTCTGATGCAAATGGTCGCCACATTGAACCTTTTCTGTAAAGAGACATTACAATTAAAATATCTCCTAAACTAATGATCTTTTTACACAAATAGATTAATACTTTTTTGTAAAGAATATGAAGGAGCATCAGCTGATGCAATAAAACATATATGATTCCATTTAAAAAAACATTAATGACCTTCATATGTCTCTCTCAAAACCATTCAACATCATCTGAAACATTGTTTGCTATGCTTAATAATAATGACGTAAATCTAGATGGCAAAATGTGGCGACCCACCCTGTATAATCGGCCTATATTTGCATTCCGATTTTCTCGAATGGTAAAATCTCCGCACCCGTGATTCTTCCACAGCTACGTGATCGTAGTACCGAACTTAGGAATTAACGTACCCCCAACGAAAAGTGCATATGTTCGAGGTGTTGATTAGGTTTCACGGACCACCGTGCTGCGCGACAGCGGTCGGTGACCGTCAGCCAACGAGATCGAGATGTCAACGAAAGAGTAGGTAGACGAAAAAGATCCGAGCATCGATCGAATTCCGGGTGAATGTGGATCGAGCGGGGATTACGTGGCTTTTTAAAACGGCGTTTCCTCGCGTAAATAATTCATCGGTCTGGAGCTCGGAATCCGCGAACGAGAAACTGTGCGCATTGATGCAGGTGCGCGGAGCCAGGAGGATTCAGCTGGCGAAGTTCGAAATTTGTACGCACAATTATGTAAATGCATCGGCATTCTCTGTGCTCGGTTGGTGTGGGTTGGTTCGAGGGTGGATCGCTCGAGCGCTGCCACCCCGGCCTCGGCGTACACACGCGGTTGTGTACGTACACCTTTAGAGACGTGGGAAGACACTCTATCTTCGGCGAGAAGAAGGAGGAGGAGGAGGAAGAAGACTCGATCTCGTCGTAATCTTGACAAATCGAGCGCGGCCCGCCTCGCGGGCACACGAGCAAAATAAATATTCTGCCGTCGAGCTCGTTCACGCTCGAAACCGTGTATAGCGCGAAACGAGCGAGCGCTAAGGCCGGTAAAGACCCGATAAAGTCTCGAGAAGAGTTCGCGGGGACTTGGGCGAGAACTTTGGGAGAACCGGCGCGGCGCGGCGTTCCGGCATTAGCATAAAAGGGATTCGACTTAATTAGACCGGTTCCTCCGGCCCCTCCCGCGCCGCGATCGAGCAGCCGGCGCCCAAACGCGCCGCACGCTTCTTACTTTCCGATGTCGCGTCGCGACTGTTCGCCAGTTTCTCCCGGCTTTCATTCCCCCACTCTATCCGGTGAAAACGACCGATAGTCGATTAAGCGTTAATTACTTGGAAATTTTCGTTCGGCATACTTAATTAATCGGAACGTCTTTCCCCCTACCCACCGCACCGGCCAGGGGAGGATCGCAAGTTGAGTCGTAAGTAATTTCAGTCGGGGATGGAGATTCGTGACACGATGGCCGATTCGGCTACCCCCGTGGAGCCGAGAGAATTACACCGAACCGTGTTTTCACAGATTGCCTGGCGCTCTTCCATGAATTATGTGCGCGGGCCGACGTGACAAGTGCGTAATACAAACGCTGATTGCAAAAATAGGTCATCTATCGGACGCGGTATGCATGTTTTCGCTGATGCCGGAGTAAACAAAATTCGGAGGGGGGCAGCCGATTTTTGGGCTGCAACTTTGGAAATGGTTTCGCGCTGTGCGCGTTCACAGCGGATGATCAAATTATTCATGCCGTTAACAGAAATTGAGCTAGCTACACTCGATTTTGATTCGAGCCAATTTTACAATACATTCACTTGTGCAAATGGTTTTGCTTTGACCCGGTGATTATGAAACTGGTGTAAGTCAACATTCCAAACGTCGACTGATTTTACTAATAATTGTGTCACGAAGTGAAAAATTATACATTATGTGTGAGGAATATGTTCGATTTATCAACCAGAAAATTCCTTAGGTCGATTAGTATACACGTTTTCTTGTATTTTAAAAATGTGCACACACTATTAATACATAAAGATCCGCGATGTTTTCAACCCCTAAACCTAGCTCATCACTTAGAAAGGTGTTACTGTGCATTTGATGGGACTGTCGTGGCATAATTCACTTTGAGTTGTTGAAACTTGGAGAAACAGTTACTGCTGAGTTGTATTGTTAACAATTACAACGGCAACAATTATTCAGAACTATTGAAAAAGAGGGCATCTTTAGTCCACAGAAAAGGTGTTATACTGCAAATTGACAATGTCCGGCCCCATATAGCGAAACTCACTCAAGAAAAAATCAAAGAATTGCAATGGGAAGTTTTACCGCACCCCCGCACTCACCGGATATTGCTCCCTCTGACTATCATATTTTCAGATTTGTAGGAATATTTTAAAGGAAACTCCTACGTCGTAGGTGTGACGTAACGGGTGGAGTGATCTCATACCGAGTTCACTATAGTCCTTTATATATTATAGTATTTAATAACAACTCGATACTAAATACTTTAATATCGCTCGCGACTCTCGCTTTTCTAACTCTCGCTCTACTGACTGTCTCTCTACCGACTGACACTCTCTCGACTGACTCTCTACCAAATGACTGACTCTACATCCCTCGCATTCGTCTTATCCAAGTCCCACTTTCATTCTTACTCTCTTGCACTCTCATTTTCTCTCTATCAGTTTCACATCCATTCGGAAAACTCAAACAGTCACGTACGCCCTGCGCTTGGCGCCCCTAAACACTTTACTCTTGTCACCGAGACCCAAACACTCTTCTTTCACACTTCGGCCCAAACAGACTCCCTTTCAAGCCGGACCCAAACACGTTGGCGCCACGATGTCGCGTCCACAGTCACTCTAAACAATCATTCTAATACAGTGTCTCATCCTTAACCTTACAGATCTCTGGAGCATTATTTAAGAAATAAAACATTCACTTCTGCAGAAGATGTAAGGAGGCGCCTTGAGTCATATTTTGCTTCACGAACCCTGGATTTCTATAAGAGGGGGATTGAAAATTTGCAGGAAAGATGGCAAGTTGTCCTCGATAATGATGGAGATTATATAATAAATTAAGAAATAAAAACTTGAATTTACTACAAAGATCGTTTTAGATTTAAAAATAATTGATTACTTATGGGTCCTCCTAATATAACCAACTTCGCGAAGTAAAGATAGGGGAGTTAACAGTAAGTTCGAAACTGGCTATAAAACTGTGGAAGTTATCCAAAACGTTGTCGGACAGTTTCGGTGACAGGGCGTACATACAGATTCTTATTTGGGCTCGCAAAATGTATTTCAAGCTGAAACATGGGTACTGTGACAAAATCGATGGTTCGAAACAGCAATTATTTTTGTACGAACCTAATAAATCCGAGAATAGATCAGGATGTCAGGTAACTATTTTATGCATCCAATGCGCGACCCATTCTGACGATTGACATTAAATACATCCGTTGAAGCGGTTTCGCTCGAAATAATACAGCTCATTCAGGACACGATAACTTTTGGTTCAACTTCGTGGATTAAATGTTTCGTTTAGATTCGAGCACGGTCTGCCGATGGAGCTTGGTAGAAAAAAGGACACGGGTACAACAAAAATCGTAGTAGTTGATTTATCTGCACGCTCTCGCATAGGCCCGGTAAATACAGGACGATGCAGTTTTGATCTCGGCTTCCCGGCTGCTGTAAATATTTAATCGTGAAACCGATGGAATTTGCCGATCAATGTAAACCCTCTTTCGGCAGCGCAGCTTTCGAACAACCATAGGGTTGCGCCTTCTCTTTCGGGCATCTCGTGGAGAAGATGGTCGGACGTTGCCGGGATCGCTGGGTGGAGGCAAGCCGAAGCTCCTAGCAATTTATTTTCGACCGAATGTAGAGCGGCTCGGCTCGCGGGGTCGTCACCGTCGCCGCTGCCTTTTTCGAGGTTCAGAACGGAAGAGCGAATTTATATCCTGCTAGAAAACCTGCGACGATTCTCCGTTCCTTTTGATATCACCCGGACCCGCGTTCGCCGCAGAATTTATTGGCGTTTTGATGAAAGCGCCCATCGAATTATTTGTACACTCGAGCTTCCAGCGAAACGGATCTCGGGCTGGTTGCCGCGTCTATGCGAGCTTTCGTTACCGGAATCTTTCTGTCTGCAAATACGTGCCTCGTGTTTGCCGACGATAAAGAATTATTCCCGCTGTACGTCTGCGATCGCGCAAACTTGTCTCGGCAACATTAGCTACATTCAACTCGTTTCGCGTGCGTCGTTCGATAAACTCTTAATTGAAGGTGCACGCTAGCGGATAAACTCGGAAATCGGTAGGAGGCTAATAAATAAGGTTGATTTCTCAGAAAGTGACAATCAAGTCAATATTTTTCAACGTAAGCACGACTGTGCTTGTCGAGTAGCTGGACAAAATTATTCCGGGAATATTATTCGCGAAAAGTATTATTACGTTACGCTTAATGTCGGCGTAAATAATTCAGACACCCGAAAGAGATGTAGAAATAAACTCTACGGTGGAAAGGTTATTCTACACATGTCCCAGTTCGCAGGAATCCATTTTGGGAGGCGAGTGATCAATTCCAGGTGTCCAGGTAATGGTCCGCCTAAGGGGCAGATTAAATTTTCAAGCGGAACGTAAATTCCGCCGTCCGTACGGACTAATATCGCTCGGCGAGGAGGAACAGAGGCTGTTCAAGAATTAAAGCAACGAAAGCGGATCATTTGTTTGTGTCTCGCGGCAATGTTATCCAATCGGAATGGCGCAACCGTCCGCGTCCGGGGGCGAGAACAGAGCGGGCTTACCGAAGGAGCAACGTGTGCAGTAGATCACGTGCAACGGCAAAGAATGTATGTATTCGGCGAGCCGGCGCGGCAGTTGCGAGTCGCAATTGCAGTCGTCACCTCCCTTCGCACCTGTACCTTATACTTTTCGCAGACACCGGTTCGAACGAATGGCACGCACGTGCGCCAGTTTGCAAATTCCGAGCAACGAGGTTTGCGAGTAGCTGCACGTGAACGTCTTCGCGAATGAGAGCCCCGAGCGCCGGCACATGCTACCCGGGCATTTTTTTCGGCCCGTCTACGACGCATTCGAATACAGCCTCCACCGGTACGAAACGGTTTCGGTCGCGTCGACGCCGTGTCAAAACTTTCAGCGAATTCAATTCGTCCCGTTCGTTCGGCGACTTCCGTTTTACCGTCACCTACCCGAGCTGTTGCCGATCGAAAGTCGGAGAGAAAAACGGTTTTTATGTACACAGGATAATTAAAAATGGTCGATTTTTCGATTGTTGTAAAGTTGAAAGAAAGTTCTCCAGTTTCGCGAGCCTGAACTTCACTTTTTCCAAGGACCCTATTTGATTGTAAAATAGCGGAAGGGACTACAGTTGCTGTTTCCTTTGAATTCTTACGAATTGAAGCGACTCTGTGGAGTTGAAGAAATATTTTCTCACTTTTGTTTCGATGCGAAAGGGTATTGTGTAACTCAAAATGCAAACAAAAAGAATTTTGCCGGGTCCAGTTGTAGCGAGAATAATCGTGGTGGCCACGTCAGCTGTTCTAGCTTGCAGTTTCGCACCCCCGTTTATAGAAGCTATAAGCTGATAAACAGTCGGCATCAATTTTCCAGGTACTACGCACTCCGTCATTCGACTCCTCATAGACGGAGATTTGACGAGCGTCGGATGCTCGAACAGCTCTCCGCTACCATACTTTTCCCTCACCGGTTGAAAATGCTTTATTGATAGTGGTGACGTATCGATATACCTGCAGTGGTTGCAGCCGACGAGCATCATCCGCGAGGGCTCTAAAATAAAGAGGTCTCCCTGTTGCATCGGCGTCCCTCTGGCATCTCGATACCTGAGCGTTTCGATATCTCCGGCGCGTCTGCAGCTCGCCGAACCGGAAGCTGTTGACATGGAGATACCGTGGCTGCGGGATCGCTGATCTTCCTGCTGGCACCATGTCCGCGGTTTGTTAGACTCCGGCGCGGTTTTTATCATTTTACCTCCCTCGTGGACCGTGGCGGCGTTCTATTCACCGGTCGGAACACTGTTTCACCGAGTCCCGGTACATCCACCGATAGGAGACGGCCGAAATTGAATCACTCGATCACCGACACCCTAATTTCCGGGCAGGAGAGCGCGGACGAAAGCGTCGAACGAACAGCGCGCCGAGCGGTACCGTGGCATGTATCGAGGCTCGCCTTTCGTATGAATCTCGGCCGAACGACACGGTCCTGCGACAAACACTGCGATGACGTTACAGTTGGGAGGGCCTGTCGGACGCAGGTTAATGGTTTTGTTACGGTGAGCTGAGCGCAAATGAACGTACACGTATGTGCGGTAACCACGGCATTATCGGTGCTCGATCCAGCTTAAAAACAGGTTTTAAAAGACCGACCGGCCCGGCCAGGCAGGGGGAGAGATACTAACCGGGAAAACGCGCGTTATATAAGCCTTTGTGACGATCCGAGCCCCGGCGACTCTTTGCGAAAGGAAATCCTTGGCTCGAGGAGACTTCCTAACGAGCACCACCCGGCCAGTGAAAGGAAACCGCGAGGACGTTTCAGCATTCACCGCTGGCCACGGAGTCGAATGCGTTTTCGTACCGGTTTTCCACTATTTCTTTCTCTTTTCACTCCATCTCTCTCTTTCTCTCTCTCCCCCTCTTCGCTCTCCTCGGGAAATCTGCACCACAGTTTATTCGTTTGTCAGCGTTACGGGGCAAAGATCCGTCGAGGATCGTTCCTCGTCCAGCGGTAAAATTCTTTTAAACGCTTGTCTTTGAATAACGCCGCTGCTACGTGGCCTGGACTTCAAACCCGTATCTAGCTCACTCTTATGCACCGTAAAAGGAGCTCCTGTATTCATAGTTTATGAGTTAATCGATCAAAGTTGATAACTTATGGCGATATTCCTGTGTGACCGAGTCTTTCAGGCTTTTCCGCAAATTTTTTAGAAAAATTCTAAAAGACTTTATAAGGTGGAGTGGGGTAAACCGACTCAGAAATTGTAAAACTTACTTTAAACTGATATATTTTCTATCTATTCCACTAAAACCTAATAATCTTAGTGTTTTTATTTAGCGCATGGTTTATTCTTTAAGTTGCATTCATTTGGATTAAAAATATCTTCTGAAACTTATGATTTTCTTAATAAATTAAGAACAGTCTGCTAGGACGGACTTGCCCGGAACTGGGGCAAAACTGCACCTACCTGTTTAAAAATTATTGAATCTTATTTCCTTATATTATGGGGCAAAAGCGGAATTATTATTAGTAATAAAATAACATTAAAATAAAAATTCAAATTTTTATTCAATCATCGTCAAGACATGTCCCACATTCATATTGTTTTTTTCTTTTTGATCCTTTGTTGCAGTTTCCACAAACCCAGTTCATGCAATTAATGCACGGGATCCACGCTTTTTTGTCAGTATAACAGCGAAAATCGCATTCACAAATGCTACATAAATTATCATCTTCTTTAGAAGAAGAAATAGAAGTTTTTTCCTTGATGTTTTCGTCAGGAAACAATCGTAACTTCGTTTCTTCTGAAGTTATAACGTCCGCGCCTTTTGCAACTCTTTTCTTTTTTTCAACAAAATGCGTGAAATTCGATGTTATAGTTTCAAGCAGGAGATTTTCAAAATTTGCATTGCAGTTCTCTCCTAACTGGGCAGAGTTTGTTGAAAATTGTGGTGGTGATTGTACATCAGCAGATGTTCCTGGCAATATAATGGAATTTTTTTCGGCAATTATAAACTGGTCTTCAACAGGAGATAACTCAATGGTTATAGGAAGCTGTGAAACAGCTTCTTCAATCATTTGTTCATGCCTACCAAGAAGGGAATTTAATGAAACAGTTGAGTAAGTAAGAATTAAAATGTAACATTGGGTAAATTCGTACTATAGTGCGGTTTTGCTCCGATGGATAGTCCGAATTTGCCCCGTGCTCAAATATTTCTTGAGTGAGGTTAGACTATTATTTTATCAAAAAATATAAAAGAACTGATATATTTTATTACTATAAAGGAAACTTACCTTATTATACGTTGTGCCTATCGAAAATAAACACATAGATTTGTAAACTATTGCTTAAATTATCGTTTTATAATGGTTAACTCAATCTTTGCTCTGCACCTGGAAACACCACGCACTTTGTCGAACGAGTTAAACGCGGGAATCGTAGAATACATGGCAGCCATCTATGTTGATCATTGAATACTAACCAAAGAAAGATTTCTACCTTACAGTTGGTACAATGCAACGTATATTCGAATAAATAAGGGCCTAGTGGGGATTTTCCCCGTGTACGGATTTACCCCACTGCAGCTTAGAAAAATTTAGAACGTGTGGATAATAATTTCATTTATAAATTCTTATGACCCAACAAACGACAGGCAGATGCGTCTTTAGACATTGCTGATCTATACAATCATCGTGGCCGTAAAGCGTTCACAACGATCAACTAAATAATTTTCTTGTCTTACAGGAGGATAGAAACCACTATGGTGGTAAAACCGCTTTATCATGGGCCGCGATGTTCAACGGCTAATATTTTCTTCTTTCGACGAATTCGGGTCTCGTACGAATTCGGTTTCTCCAACGTTATCGAATTTCCGGCGAATTTCATATTTCGTAATCTTCGTTTCCCGGGGATGAAAGAAGTATAGAGGCAGAACGGGCGGCATCAGATCTCGCGCCCGACGATCGGAGAATTGCAAATTTCTCGAATTGTACGAGAGATTGAGAGCGGGACTTTTGAAAGTATAACCGGAACGCACAGAGGCGGCCAATTGAAATGCTCTGTGTGCCGGCTTAGGATCGCCGATGCCTCTCGGTATTTCCCGTGGAAACGCGGATACAACGTTAGTTCGCGAATTGGGGTTAGCATAAAGTACACAGGAGGCTTGGGAAAGGGGGAGGCCAGGCAGCGAAGGCAGACAGGACCCGTATACTTTGTTATCTTTTCGCTAGAATTCTCTCTTTCGTCTCTCGGTCCTTCGATACACCACGGCGCTGCATGATACACAGAGTTTTTCAAACATTTGCCTGCAGCCTCCTTGTGATCTTGGATGCCGCGAGTCGTCCCGGTAACAGAGTGTTCAAAGACTTTTGCTGTCTTCGATGCCAGAGTTGAACAGACAGCTTAAGAAAACTCAGGTCTAAATAAAACTAAAAGTCAACAAAGAAGAGGTTTATATTTATATTCATTTTTACTTTATATATTCGTTTCATGTATTTTATTCATTTATTTATATTTATATTCATACGTGACCATATAGGAACATACAGAGAACGCGATTTTAAAATGTTCGATTTTTGAAAACTGTTTTTCGATTTTTCGACGTGATCTTATGAAAGCTAGAAGCGAACAGAAATTTAATTTTCTCACCGAAGGCTCTGTTAAGTGTACCCTCGGCATCGCATCACAAAAAAAAATGGAAATGATCATTTTTAGAAATTTATGACAGAAATACTGAATGGTGTAGAACTAAAATACTTTTTGCATATACTCGTACATGATTCAATGTTGCAGACACATTTCTGCTGCGTACTATATTTAGTGGTGCTTATTATGAATGACGCTGAGTGACTCGTTGGTACAAAAACTGCGGAGCGTACACTTTGTATAAAATTAGCTATAAACAAAAGAGATTCTTAAAGTGTGCAAAATTCTTCACTATATACAGTTTAATCGTGCCTAAATACATTGCAAAAAGTGTTTTAGTGGTGATCTATTTTCAGTGAATAAGAGGGCACTCTTTGGGCACACAATAGAATTTGGATAAAAACGTGAAATTTATAGTTACAAATCATTTGGTTTCTAACCCTAGCTGTGTTACACATAGTAAATCATTGAGACCAGGTTATTTCTTCATTGCAACGAAATTGTGGTGCTCCTATGAAAGAACGGTAAACCGTGGTGCCCATAAACGTGCTACTGTGGTTGTTGACAAGACTGAACAGCGCTAACAGACATCCGCTGACATCGACCATTTAACCTTCATGCTCTTCTTGTTGCTTGCGTCATGTCTATCTTAAACTGTTCATTCCCCTCGGACAACCGTGTAAAACTACACTATCAACGAAACTGTATTACTGTCCGTGAGGCAAGAACGAGCATTAATGAAACCTTAATTAAAAAAAAATGTGTTGTTGTGCATTTAAACGCGGTGACCCATTTACTAAAATGCGAAACATTATTCGGCGTTAGGACAATGGCTCTTCTGGTTTTCAATTACGTGCAACTTGGAAACAATTATCGAGTATGGAGTATGAGAATACATGTGCCATTTTATTTCAAAAGTTAAACATGTGGAAGAAAATTTTATTAGAGTATAATTAAATAAACACTTTTATCCGACTTTTATTAAGCTATTAAGCTATCTTCTGACTCTTTCTGTAATAAAAAGTGCCAATTGAAGTTAAAAATCAATTTTAAAATTCAGAATCAACTTGTAGAAAGTTTTCTTATAAAAAGAAAAATGACGCTTCGTTGATGCTTCAAGAAAAATGTTTGTTTTATTCGGGATAATGTATCTCGTTAACGACCAAGGCATGGCAAATGTTTCAAGATTTTATTCCTGCAGAGATCAATTAAAGCTCGAGATCGCGATCAGGATAGAACGCTCGCATCACGCTATAACATTGGGAAATAAAAATATAAATACCATGAGATAGACGAAACAGCGACGGGCTCATTTGTGTGTCTAATGGCCGCATAATTCTTCTTTGAAATACAAGTACATATTATTCTGTCCACTTTCTCATACGCATTCGTTTCTCGGGGCAGCGCCAGGAATTCCGCTTTGTATCTCTTGACTTTTACATCCATCATCGCATATTTCTTCCACGACTTGGCTGTGGAGCGCAACCCGAAAAAGATATACGAGCGAAAATTTAATTGTGACATTTGGGTAACTGTAATACCGGATTTTCTTTTATGCGGTATATGCATGCCAACAGTGTTGGCATTATAACACCCTTGTAATGTTCTCATCACTAGAAGAGCGCGTTTTGGACTACGACGAGTAGTATAATTAAATTTTTTTTTAATGTTTCCATGTGTAATTTAGTTATTTATTTTCTTTGGAAAGCACTTTCTCGCTATTGCGTAAATCTTTGGCATATCTTCTAAGTGAGACTTTTTTTATGCGGTTCCTCTCCACCGCATAAAAAATTTTTATTTAATATGTTGTAAAATATTATTTGTTATAGCTATTTATGAAGTTTCTGAATATTTTTTTGTGCGGTCCCTATCTACCGCACAAAAACAGGTTTGACTGTATATTTTCTGTATATTTCCGGAGCTCGTTTTCACAATTTAGACACGCACACGCACACGAAAACTAATTAAATGCCACTACCTTTTGGGTTTCTACCTTGAAAACTATGTACGAAAATTTTAAACATTTCACTAGTGTATTTGAACGAGTGAACTGCGGTCATTAAAACTTACATTTTTGGCATTTTTTCGTTAAATTCTATAGAATTATATCTTAAAGAGTTGAAAATCTTTGGTCCCCCAAAGTGAAGTTTATAACCAGAAAGAACATTTGACTTGGCTCCTGTCTCCTACAATTGGTGCTCAAAATTTTTTTTTAAATTTAATTTTATGTTTCACTCACTGGGTTTGAAGATAATCACGTGTCTCCCTTTCCTGAAACGCGTCCGATGTCCACGTGCTCGTCCGCCATTGGGCCTATGGTTTTAACGGTGGCCGGGAGTGGTTGGGGATTTGACACGAATGCGTCTGAAATTCATGAGATTCCATGGGAGAAGCCCGACTGACAAGGACGTAGATAGGAAGCTCACGGCGAACTTCTCGAGTTTCGGGATCGCTACGAGGAAACCCACGGTGTACTTTAGGAGCCCGTTCTTCTGCTTTCCTTCCACCTAACGTGCCCTAACACGTACGCGAGTATGGTTGGGGGAGGGGGGGGTCGGTCGGTGTGTACGTACTCAACTAGACCGTTGGAAACGTTAAGATCGAACGAGCCGCGAGCTTTGCGACGCGACAAAATGGAGAAGGATCGCAGAAGCTGCCGTGTAAGAACTTTGTTGTCGGACCGGACTGTCGCGTCATCGTCGTTGTCCTCCGCCGATTTCGCGGCAGATTCCAGCAGACCTTCGCCGCCACCGTGTCGCGAGTTCTGTTTTGGTTCGTAAGTACTTCGCCTCGGATCCTCTTGTTGTCTCTGTTACGTCGCGCCGCTTAGGAATCAGAACGGCGCGGCGAGCGCGCCGTTGACGCCGTGGCGGAACTCGGAAATTATGGAGATGCTTCCCGTGCACCGTTCGAGTGCCGCAAGTCGCGGTAAGATCTTTCGAGCACCGAGTTTATAATACCGTTGCGAGCGGTATTATTTGTTTTGCCGATGCGCCGCGCCGCTACGCGCCGGCATGAAATAATACAGAGGCGTTTATGTGCTCGGGATCGGTCGCTCTTGGCTTGGCGATTACGCGGGGATTGTAAATGAACTGGCTCTGCGATGGCGCAGGCGTGGCCCGGAACGGAAGTCAAGCAGAATGTCGCTTTTGTGCTCGTAGCTGCACCTGGAAACTCTTATGGTATTCTATTAGTAATACGCGAACTTCATTCAGTCAACGTTCACAATACGGACGTTTGCGTCTTTGCCATTTTTGGGAGAAGGATTTTTCTTGATGGAGTTCGTCGTGTGCCTCGATAGCAGTGACGTATCATAAACTGTAAGGGAAAATGATCTTAGATTAAATGTCTAATTTTTTTTTTATTTATTTGTTTAATGTTGCTTCAACATCAAAGGTCATTAGCAACGCGGTACATTTTCTTACAATATATTGTACATACTTGTATCCTTGATATACTTGGCAAGACCGGCGATATACTCCTTAGAACTTAACAGAATGGGTAAGGATCTAGGCAACTTAGCATTTTTCATTTCATTCTCATATTTTTTGCATTCTATTACTAGGTGATTTATGTTAACTGGTACTTTACATACAGGGTGTCCCGTAACTGGTGTTGCAACCGAGCAGGGGGTGATTCTACATGAAAAACTGAGTCGAAAATATAGAATAAAATTTTTTGATACAAGGCTTTGTTTTCGAGAAAAATGAATTTGAAAATTTGTCTAGTGCGCGTGCACTTGGCTTAATTGCGGCTCAACGGACTTTATTCTGAGTTACCTCAACCTTTTTTCGCAAAGGTTTTCGAGGTTTGTATATATCGAATAAATCGAAGGTCGAGATTACAATGTTAGAATTACATTTGAGGAATTCGTTTAATTCATAAATTGCTGGAAGTGCTGTCCACGTTGTTGTGGACATAATTGTGCCCTTCGTATTAAATTCCTTCGAACCTCTTGTAATGTGCAATTATTATGTTGCTTTAATTGTTCAAACGCTATCACAATTTTTTGTTGTGATTGTTCGATGCTCGTTATGTCATCACGATACACAGGGTATAGTGTACAGGGTGTCAAAAAATTATATGTCACGGCCACCATAGCGTGATTCTACACCTACGATTTGGTGGAAATTGACATAAAAAACACCCCGCAAAATTGACCTTAACCTTGAAAATCAAGGTAAAAAAAACAAAAATTTTTTTTTAATCGTGTTCTACTGGTCATAAGGATCAACTTTGTGAAAGAAACCATGGGTCGCATCTCAACCGTACACTTACAAAATGATGTTGCATTTCTTATAATTTTTGCAGCTTCTTTATTTGTAAATTTTTTACATCCACCGCCAATATATAAGTAAATAGCGTACTATCATACAGCGGGTACCATCAGTAAGCTATCTCGTTGGGTATGAAATTATCATAATCATGATACTCCTATTTCCCTAACTACAGAATGAAAGAAAGAAGCTGCAAAAATGATAAGAAATGCAACATCGTTTTTTAAGAGAACGGTTGAGATGCGACCCATGGTTTCTTTCACAAAGTTGATCGTTTAAATTCCTTCGAACCTCTTGTAATGTGCAATTATTACGTTGCTTTAAGTGTTCAAACGCTATCATAATTTTTTGTTGTAATTGTTCGATGCTCGTTATGTCATCACGGTACACAGTCGATTTCACCTGACCCCGCAAATAAAAATCTAACGGTGACAAATCCGGAGATCGTGGCGGCCAAGGTACTCTGCCACCGTGACCGATCCAGCATTGATAAATTTCACTTAAAAAACGTCTTACTTCGCAACTGTAGTGCGGTGGTGCTCCATCCTGTTGAAAAATTAGCGTTCTTTGAATACCCAAGTAAGCCGAGTGCACGCGCACTAGACAAATTTTCATACTCATTTGTCTCGAAAACAGAGCCTTGTATCGACAAATTTTATTCTATATTTTCGACTCAGTTTTTCATGTAGAATCACCCCCTGCTCGGTTGTACCACCAGTTACGGGACACCCTGTATACCGCAGATCGTGTTTTCTTTCTTATTTAACAAAACTGAATGGTGAATATCTAATATTTATCGAAAATCTAGTATTTATCCTTCACTGTCGAATCAGCTCGTCGGGAAGGAACATCTGCGAGCGATAAAAATGTGAACGCAACCCCGCAGCAAGGCGGCACCGTCATATCCTGGCAGCAAAAGTGTTTCCTCTCGAATCGCGATAACTGTGATCGCGTGAATGGCCACGCAGGAGGAAGCGAACCCGAGTCCCTACGTGTAGCGTATCGAAAACTCCGGCCACTGTGTTTTTTATGAGGTGTCGTTAACATGTAGTCCATTTACGAGGTGGTTTACGGCTTATGCCTCGCCGCGGTAGTTTTCGTTTTTACAAGCATCCGGAGGTTGCCGTGGAAAGGAAGATTGAATTATGTTGTACCGGCGGCGAGGAGAGGGGGGCGGGGAGGGAGCTCGTCCGGTTAATCGTGCCTCTTTGCGTTTTAATGGATTCGACGGCGTGTCGGCATTAAACACGGATAGGCACTCGGTTCCTGGGCCGACACCGGCCCCCGTTAAAACACGAAAATTTTCCAGCACGCCCCCGCCGTGAAAGTTTTCGGGTCGATCGTGTCAAATGCCATCCGCCCCCGGATCCACCACCTGCCGCGTACGTGTGAGCGAACTTACCGACTATGCGTTCTCGTTATGTGCGCGGCCGAATGGCACAGAAGAGAGAAAGAGGGAGTGAGTGAGAGAGAGAGAGAGAGGGAGAGAGCGAGAGAGGGTGACTAGGGGAGAAAACGTGTGGTAGCTTCGCCCGCAAAAGCAGTGAACTCCCGATTATCCATGGGTAAATTATCTGGCCTGTGGATAACCGCGAAACTTGTTAAAACCGCAGTATTACGCATCTGCGTTCGGCACGACGCGTAATATATTATGTTTAAGCGTTATGAGATTCACTGGTTGTACTGCGAATTGCCATAAAGCGAGGAATTATTGCTACCGATCGGATGAAACGTAGACCGGAGCTCTCTGCGCGCAGCTTGTTTCCGAAAGCGCCCGGATTGTATACGAGCCGCGTCTTAGAATATTAGTTCGCGGATTAGAACCGAGTAATTTCTCCTGTTAACGCCCTTTAGCGTTTAATTATATGGGGCTGCGAGGTTGGTCCGATGTTCATCGTGGTTTTGCAAAATTTTAAAAAGGAATTGGAAATTCTTTGAGAATGAAAGACTGTGGATTTAAATGATCCAAATTAATATGATTCTACAGGGCGTAGTGTATTTTCGGAACCGATGAAAAATGCGAAAAAGTGACAGGGGAAGAGAACGAGGGTTATAATAATTTCAGAACTACTCTTTCATTCGCTGTGACAGAGTCGGACGCGAAGGATTTTGCATTTAAGAAATTGCGGGAAAGGTAGTCTCTTGTATTTGTTTAGCACTCGACGCGCGCTCTTTGTGATCTCTGCATGTATTTGCGATAGGCGACTAGAGAGAGCTGCGGGTAGCATGGTAGACCAGGAAAGTTGAAGGATCAACTGGAAGTGTTTGCATTGAAGTCAGCCTGCAACTGCTGCCGCTGGAGTGCGCAGGTAACGGAGAGAACATAAAGCTCTGCTGCTACGCTAATTTTTGTATAGTCTTGGGAATTTTTATTTTGCACAAACGCCCGCACCCTACTTACTAAATGAATTTTGTAGCCTCAACCTGTACCCAAAAGTATTTTCATAAATTTTTACAGAACTTTTCCAAAGGCTGGTATTTATTTCATAAAAATAATAAAAATATCAGAAATAAAATTTTGTTCGATCGAATAGTGTTTTATATCAACAATCAAATGTATCTTCGAACTGGTGGTCCAAAAAAAATGTGAATTCGTGTTTAACACTTTGTCTGTCATGTCACCCATATGTGGGTGACGGAATTATTTGTCCATGTTTGAAAACGAATTTTTACGTTGATATATTCATTGTACCGAATTTTATTCGGATCTGTAAAATTCAAGAAAGTTGAAGGGCTGCTCAATATCATACATTTAATTTTTTTCAATTTTTATTTCATTAAATAACTTACTTTGATTTCATGGAATTTCTGAGGTTTTCAGTTTGGCAGTCAAAGTGTTAAACTTACAGCAATGCACGTGTATCGTGCGAAGGGGCTTGGCAAAAGAATAAAGTGGCAAAATATTGAATGTCGTTTCGTTCGAAAATGCAACACCCCCTAAAATATGTAGCTGTACATTTTTGAGTTACTCGTATCTACGACAAACGAAATATTTGGTGAGCGATCAATCTGTTATGAATAGGCTGAAAAGTTTCTACCAAGTAAGCACACTCGAAAGATTTCCAAGGCACGCAAGAGTCATCCGCGATGCAAGGGTGGAAAATATTCAACGTCGATCCGGCGCGAGCAGCGCTACAGACGCCGTGTATATACGCACGTATAGATGACACGATGCATAAGGACGCGTCAATTGCGTCACTTCCGCCGGATCGAAAACGGGGAAATGATTCGATACGGTACCCTTCAAACGTGTCGGAGGTTTAGCACCGGCGCTCGGCGAAAATTCGAGACGGCCGATGTAAATCAGACGTTATTGCGAATCGCTCGTAAAAGAGGAACGACTGAGTAGCCATGTTTCCCTGTAACCCCCGCTGCTTACATTCCTCGCGCAAAGCATCTCGGGGCCAGCTTAGTTTTATAACATCCCGGAGAACACGTAGAAATAGAAACATTTTCGTTGCCAATTTAACATAAAAATTTGATGTTCGTCGTTTCGCTCGCTCGCTGGGTCCTGCACCGGAAGAACTTTAAACTACGGTGTCAGCCGAACACGAAAGTATTAAAACTAACAATATAAAATTTATGAGGAATCTGTCGTGGATGGCAAAAGGCTAACTATGAAAGGGACGTTCGTCGTCCCTGCCAAAATGCATTGTTTATCCTGTACATATTTCTCTTAAAATGAAATGAATATCGGAATATATTAAATGATGTTCCATAATGACTCACTTTAAGTTCTAGTATCATCAATTTCACGGTCTTTATATATTGTGACAATTCAAGTAAAATTACATAACATAATAAACATAGTAAGACATATATACAGAGTGCCCCAAAAATGTCGTACACGTAATTATAAATGTATATAACTAGTAAAAAGAAAATATCAGACAATAATGGATAAATATCTTTGCCTAGATGTCGCGACGTTGTAACCGACGGGAGCATAATCGCAGAGGTTGCTTGCACGGAAGCAACCCAACGAGGGAACGGTCTCCAGTGTTGGTCGAATGATAGATGATTACCAGAGAAATCTAGATAGCTTCGAAATTGGTAAGAGAATGTAAATTATATGTTATCCAGCCGAATATATGACGTGATTATAACTTGATCTAAGTTGGGCCGCCCGCCGCGATCTCCGTGGAAGCCGACACAGCCTAGAAGTCTGCAAGTAAACGCACACTTCCGCATCGCGGAAGACAATTTGATCTGACTAGAACCCCTCTCCGGCAAGGCTGAACCCCGGCCCCGACTGGGTATCGCTATTAATTAGAGCGCAGGGTTAAGCCGAATTGTCTCCGTTTCCATTTGCGGTTCACAAAGATTGGCTAATTACTTCGAAGTTACACCCCTTCGCAGCCGACATCTTCCTGCTTCCAATTATTAAGACATCATGATTCTGGCCAACAGTTGGTAACGCCACTGCTACTTCAACTATCGTTATCAGCACCATTCGTTCTAACACGTGCGAGACTATAGCGCGAACATAGAGAACCTCTTAGTATGCGGATTCTTATCGTTAGCTCTTTCCGTATGTAACCCTTGCGTCGAACTCCAAAAATTTCTACTGCGTTCAACAACATTGTAATCCACAAAAATTGATAACAACCGTGCTATTCGTCAGCGAGAACGTACAACAAATTTTAGAGACAAGTTAAAATTCGGTAACTCGAGTACTGACATAACATTTTATTTACTTCCAAAAATCATGGTACTTCAAAATTTGTAGTAATTTAGGCGCGAACAACGACAGATTGACGTTATCTATTCGCTGTATTTTACAGAGGTCTAGTCCGTGGGTCTAGCTGTGTTATAATTACAGGTATATTGGTCGTCAGTATTGCTCGTAATTCATTCGGACTAATGAATTCCTAAATTGGTCTTTTAGCAGTAAATTACTCCGGCCTGTTTTTACAGTCCCAATATTTTAGTAGCTCGTTATCTCACCGCTCCCTCTCCGTCTCTCTCATACTTTTCCAGTGTCACGACTATGGAAATAACAGAGCCGAAATTCATTGCGGGAACTGCACACATTACTGGAATTTATTACGACACCTACATGGGAGTCCTGGGATTTAGGGAAGCACCCAGCACGAGAAACCGTATTGAACGAATTAAAAGTAATTGGAACATTGAAATCGCTGCGGCACGCTGGCAAATTCATTTTGCCCGCGGGCGGTTATATCTCGGCATTAAAATTATCCACTTATGGCCACGTGGTTGAAAGGTGTCCCAAAGTTTCTAGCTTTACTGCACCTAAACACCGTGCACTCGCTACGCTCGTGTTCTTAATGGTTAACGTGTCTCGTTATGCTTAATGAAGACGCAGACTTTCTGTGTATGATATGCGAACTATTTCGAAGAGGGTATAAAAGAGTTATCCTCACTTTTACGAGCGGTGTCGAGCGTGTCTTTTGCCACTCGAACACACCAAGCTTTTTTCCGTTCCGTGAGCAGTGATACGCGATCTTTCTGACACGTGGCTGCTTCGCATATATGAGAAATGTACGAAATACAAATTTTAGATGGCCTAAGGACTTTTGGGCCACCCAGTATTATCAGCGAAACATCAAGTAATACTGCACTTTGTAAGATATCGCTTGCAATTAGTTCGCAGAATATCTCGACTTTTCATGATATCTTATAAAGTGCAGCATGACTTGATTCTCGATTGTACTACGGTAAAAATGGAGTTTTTTGGTCGTTCACGTTCTTTGTTCACAACCAAATGCCATCTCCATTCTTGTGTTTATTTTTCTGCCATCGCCGCCGCAGTCGACCTTCAACGATCTTGAATGACTTTGCGTCGTAGGTCACTGTATGCATCTTAAAACTTCATATGTCCTCTACGCGACAGCCTTCACAAAAGCTATTAACATAAGATTATGCCACCCACAAAACCAAGCAGTCAAATGAGAAAATGTTATCTTTACGTTCCGATGTACAGTCGGTCACGAAAATATTCGGACACCACTATAGTTTTGACCATTATAGTCCGTACTTCAGAAATTTATGCAATAAAAATAAAAAGAGGTTTCACGTATGTTACTATGCAGTGTATAGTTAGCAAAAACATAAGAGATATTTATTTACGATAACTGATTACATAAATAATAAAAGAAAAATGGAAAGTACGCTCGTTTTCATGTCACGAAAATATTCGGACAGTTACTATACTTCTCATGTTTCCAGGTTCCAAGAACTGACTGAAACAATGTTTGTAAACATATCATTCATATTGTGTACAGAGTATGTTAGAGATCGAATATTTGTCAGTCTTGCTCAAAATTTGTGCGAAATGGATAAGAAAAGTAAGAACACGTCGTTTGATATGCGACAATTAGTAATTTTTCATCGGGAAAAGGGGAAATCGATTCGCAAAATTGCAAATTTATTAAATATTAGTAAGAGCACGGTATGGGATATTATGCGACGTTACAAGAACGAAGATAGAATTGAATCTATCCCTCAAGGCGGACGCAAATCGATCCTCAATACTCGTGATAAACGCTCCATAATTAGGAGAATCAAATGTGATCCTCGGATAAGTGCTCCAAAGTTAGCAGCTGAATTAAATAATGACCGTGGAATATCACTGCATCCTAAAAACATAAGAAGAGTGTTACGATCAGAGGGCTATAATGGAAGAATAGCTCGAAAAAAGCCGTATATTAACGCGAACAACAGGATGAAGAGACTGAATTTTGCAAAAAACTATATTTCAAAGGAAAGCCAGTGGTGGGAAGACGTAATTTTCGCGGACGAGTCCAAATTTAATATTTATGGAAGCGATGGATGAATTAGAGTATGGCGGAAATCGAAAGAAGAATTAAATCCGAGACATTTGCAGCCGACTGTGAAACACGGTGGTGGGTCTGTGGTGGTGTGGGGCTGTATTTCGGCCCATGGAGTAGGCGAATTAGTTTTCATCGACGACGTCTTCGATAAAAATAGGTATCTGCACATTTTGCAAAACAATTTAAAAAAAAGTGTTGATAAAATGGGACTTCAAAGTGGGATAAAATTTTATCAGGATAACGACCCAAAGCATCGCGTATTGTGCAAGAATTCTAATTATACACTTGCAAGAATGTCCTCCACCCACCATCGCAATATCCAGATTTGAATCCTATTGATTTATGGGATGAATTAGATCGCCGAATTCGAACAACTCCCATAAACAATAAGAATGAACTAAAAAGGCGTCTGCAAGAAGAATGGCTACGTATTGGGCAAGATTATTTAAAAAGAATAATTTGTAATACGCCAACGTGATTACGGCACGTCATAAAACATATGGGATATCCAACAAAATATTAATTTATAAAAACAAGATTTATATATAGTGTTACAAACTTAGTTTTGATAGTGTCCGAATATTTTCGTGACATGAAAATGAGCGTACTGTCCATTTTTCTTTTATTATTTATGTCATCACTTATCGTAAATAAATATCTCTTATGTTTTTGTTAACTACACACTGCATAGTAACATACGTGAAACCTCTTTTTATTTTTATTCCATAAATTTCTGAAGTATAGGGGTGTCCGAATATTTTCGTGACCGATTGTATGTTTACATGTACTCCTTGCCCAGGTGTGCTACGATTTCCGGCCCACTCTGTACACTTTGAAAATTCCAATTGGGCCAGCTTTTCGGGAAAAGGAAGAAGCTTTTCTCCCTGAAAGCTCATTTCATGGTAGGCAGCGAAGGCAGAGGATCGTCAAAGAAACGTGGCACGCAGATCGATCTTAAAACCGAGACCGATGGAAGAAAAGGAGGAACGAATTACGGTTCGGCGCAGCGCAGCGGGCCGGCATAGATCGTGAGCGGATGCGTTTGCAGTTTCGGTCGGCCGCAAATTCCCGTTGCCGGATGAAATTTTCAGTGCGGCCCGATCGGCTGTACATAAAGTAGCCGTTGCTAATGTCTCTATCCACGAAGGCTCGACACGTACACCGTATCCACAGGTAGCAGCGCAGTAAACCGAATTCATTCGTGGTTTCGGGCGCGGCTACTACTTTACGCTGAAGAGGTCAAGTACCGTCGGCTTTACACGAATCAATGTGGCAGTACCATAAATACCGATCCCTTTACGTACGGCTGGAGAGGTTCGGGGGGGGGGAATGAGCACGGTCAGCTAGCCAGCTACCCGGGCAGTCGGCAACCCTGGCACCGGTCCACGGGGTACACTTTTAAAACCCGGGTTCCATCCTCGTCTTTTTCGCGCTCCGCGTCTCGCGGCCGGGAGAGTCTTTATTGCGGGTCTTGCGATCGCCGCACTTTACGAGGCACGCGGCCCGTTTGCTGCCCACCACCTGGACCGTGGTGCAACGCGTTTTCCGCCATTGCATCGCTCGATGCTCGCGCGGCAATTCGATGGACCTCGGTCAACGGAGAAACAAAAAAGAAAATAGGGGAAATGGTACCGCGGACCAGGGTAAAGGACGATAGGACAAGAGGAAAGACCACGAAGAGGATATACCGGGGCTATAAACATCGAGGAAGTGTATGCATGCGGAAACGCTTAGTTGATTTACCGCGGCTCGAGATAATGCGGCCGGGAACGGGGTAAAGTAGAACGTGACCGTCTTACGAATAAATGGACCGCGCCGGAAGACGCATAGCCACAACCCCGTCTCTACCTTGCTGTCCGCTTTTTTGAACGAGCTAGCTAGCTTCGAAGCAGCGATTAACGGTCCACGGTTGGGTGTACAGTAGCCGGGTTCTTAGCAGTACGGGTCGACAATTTTTGTTGAGTTTCATTTAGTATTACTCCGCTAAATGCTGATACTTACTTAGCGGAGAAATGGTACCGGTGGCTGGCAAAAAGAGGGGACCGCTGTTTGTCTTTTACCGTTTCCAAGACAATGATAAAGTGATGGATTGCTTGCTTATCTTCTTAAGTTTAATACTAGTGTCCCGTGTTTGTGAGAAACCCACAATATGTGGGCATGTTGTGTATAATCACTTTTTTAGAAAAAGTTTCTACTAGAAAGAAAAGATAAGTACGGCTACACGTTAACACTTTGACTGCCAAACTAGAAACCTCAAAAATTACATGCAATCAAAGTAAGCTATTTAATGAAATGAAAATTGAAAAAAATTTAATGTATGATATAGAGTAGTCCTCCAACTTTCTTGCATTTTACAGATCCTAATAAAATTTGGTACGATGAATATGATAATATTCAACGTGTCAACGTGTTAAGAAGATTCCAGGCCCAGTAGGAAACATATCTTCTAACATATGTGTACATGTACAGTTATTTTTCTTCAAAGCAAGAATTTATTAGAAACAATATTTATGAGTTCGGTTACCATTTGTCGACCAACTGAATCAGCCAAACGGAGAAATATTTTGAAACTGGAGACGGGCCGAACGTGTATTTTTTTATGCCGCTGACTACCGCGTTTTATGCGGTAAAAACATGAAATTATAGCAACGCGGAACGCCAAAGGAAACACGCGGATGCTTCGGCTGAGATCATAACGAACCGTGTAAAAGTTCGTGGTTGAATCTCTTTCTGTCTTTCGGGTCGGAGGGCGGGGATGGTGTATCTGCGGCTGGTTAGATAGTTGAGAGGAAGAACCTTGTTGCCGGTTAATAGCTGAAATTACGTTTTCTCGTACAGGGAACACCAAGAGCTAACAGCATTTTCTGCTCTCCTCTTCTCGCCGTCCA
Organism: Halictus rubicundus; assembly: GCF_050948215.1. Lineage (NCBI taxonomy): Eukaryota > Metazoa > Arthropoda > Insecta > Hymenoptera > Halictidae > Halictus > Halictus rubicundus. The sequence continues at coordinate 3,231,080 of NC_135155.1, forward strand.
ACGTTCCTTTTGTTCTAACAACTTCAATCGCGTACCTCCTGAACCCATTCACGGATTTTACCTGGCCAGCATGCAGATACCTACACGGAGAGCAAACACTGTTGCGCTGCCGATGGGAGTTGATATTTTGTACCGCGAGAGAAGGATTCGCGCAGGACTTGTGCTTTCTGTAGCGTAATCTTCTCGGAATAGACTTGCTAGGATTCGACGGAGATGGTTTCAATTTCCGACACGGTTCAGGAAATTGTTACGCTTACATTTTGTACGCTAATTAGAATCGCAGTTGCCGTTCAATCGCGGGAACAAATTCTTATGGTATTAAATCAATGTACACGTTTATATCATGAAAGATGTACAACTCGTACATGATTAGGATACGATATACGCACAAGTAGAGACGGAAAAGTATAAAACAGTAAAAAGATTAAATGAATTCGGGAATATCCATATACCAATTCCAATTTATTAAAATGTTTGACGAGAGAAAACAATTTTTATTTAGCTTCCGTGTCTTGCAATTGGTACAGAACATTTTCTTTATGCATAAAAATCCGCATGTTCAGTTATTGATAAACGGAAAGGTAGGTGCACCCAAAAGCGCTGAAATTATAAAAATAAAATTTGTGCTACCCTCGTTGTACTATTCTAGTTACATCATACAAAAAATTGACAAGATTTGGAATTACAGACGATGGAAAATATTGATACCTCACACGAAAGGTAAAGTGAAAAACTGAACTGTATTCTTCAAATTGTAATGTTTAAATCACTTCCACAGTTCCAGCGAATTCTCCAGCCATTGTGTGATTACTATTGACCAACGGATGCACGTAAAAGCACTGTGCTTATGAACGGAAAATTTTTGCTACCCCCGTCGCGCTATTCTCGTCACATCATACACCCAGAAACGTACTCAAAGAATCGTTAAAGTCGGAAGCATTCCGCGCAGTCATATTTCCCCGTTACTAAAAGGCAGAAAAGGTTTCACGGTACGCAGCCGCGGCTTTTCCTTCATTTTCCTACGTGGTAGCATCGCGTCGCGTCGCGTGTTCGTTGTCGCGACCGCGGCGGAGTAAGGATAAAAGCGAAAGTTCTAATCGTCAAGTCGGAACTCGTAAAGCCGTGTTTGCTAAAAGGTCTACGACGGAAGCGTAAAAAAGTCGACACACGGCGAAGACAACGGCTGCGCGCGGGAGAACGGGGCCGCGAGTTTTGCGGCGAAACGAAAAGAGTGCCGGTACACGGAAAGAACATTACAGAATAAAAAACGGCGATGCAGAATCTGAACGGGGGCCGACGTATTACTAAATCAGAAACTTGACAGCGGTGGATACGGTGCCGTCTCTCGCCTATTATTTCACGCGGCTATGCGGCTCTTCTGAAATTCTCTCTGTCTCTCTCTCTCTCTCTCTCTCTCTCTCTCTCTCTCTCTCTCTCTCTCTCTGTTTCCCACCCCCCTTTCTCGTTCACCTCCCGGTTCACCTTTTGTCGGAAGCTCGCAAATCCACGCGGAAATATGTTCCTCGTCAAGAGTACGAGATCCGCGCGAGCGCTGCGCGTTAAAAATGCAATAGTCCCGCGCGAGGCTTCATTAAATATTCGAAGATGAGCCTTTAAGAACCTTAAGTCCGGTACCACTCTCAGTTTTCCCGCTAGATCGCCGGGTGAACCGCGCGGTTACGCGTCCACGTTCGCAAAATGGCATGTACGATGTATTTAAGCCACCGTGACCTGACTTCACACCGCTAACTTATCGCGTCGCTTCTAATCTACTATCTTGGACTGCTATCTTCCTTACGCGAACCTTCCCGCTGCTCGCTTCGAGAGCATAAGAGAAGGTACATACGTTACCGTGAATGACCGAAATTGGAGAATGTCGACTTTCACCGGTGAATGTCAACAGATACCAAATACGTCGGTGAAAGATCGAATATTTTATTACATTGTTGTATATTCGGACCCTGTCCGGTGTCCACCCTTACCTAATCCCGTAGTTCTACTCGAAAGTCGATTCACCCCCTTCTACCCCCAAGTGATTCCCTAATCCTATCCCTAACCCTAACCCTAAACCTTTTTTATGAGGAAATGTAACGCACATAACCCGAAATTAATCACGACTTGGCGTGACGTTTTATAGCGACTGAATTACGGAGAAGAAAATATAAATCTCCAACATGTTCAACATTCACCGTTAGTGCATGGTGAATGTCAACATTTACCGGTGTAAGTCAGAAATAAGGGTATTTAGCAAATATTTCGGACATACACCAAGCGACTATGTGAATGTTGACATTCACCGGTGAAAGTCGACATTCTCCAGATTTCGGTGTTTCACTGTAACACATATAAAGGAAAGAAATACTTTGAAACAACGGATATCAACATAGGAAAAAGAAAGCCATGGTTTGATTCCATAAAGAATATAGGAAGACGATCCATAAACACACTGAGCAGGATCAGAGCCAATCATTACAACTTAGCAAGTTCCCCAGGTAGGAAAAATTATATAAATTATACAATATGTGAATGTGGGCACGATAGTGAAGATATAGATCATATCATATGGAGTTGTCCTATATACGCAGGGAAAAGAGAACCTTTGCTAAAAAGGATATAGAGCTAGAAGAGGAATTTTTCAGTATATTAAAAAAGAAAGACGATTTCATTTTGAGGGCAATAGCAATATTTTTAATACAAATAGATACACTCCTGGACAAAAAGATAGCACAAGTGTGCTATCATTTAGTTTTCAACGATAAATCAAGAATTCTCTAAATTCTACAAATGGTACGTAAATATCATTTTACGGTCATATATTAAATAGCGATAAACTGGAACTACGCTGTCCGTACTTGTATTTATTAACAAAAATCTCGTAGCGGAGGTCGGCGATATGATAGCACATGTTAATAAATGAAGCATTTATTTAACAAGAATTAAACATTTGTGTAACAAAAATGACGTAAGTTGAAACAAGTACTTTATTTCTCAGTAGTGTGTAGGACCTCCCTTATTTTCAATGACTTCGATCATTCCTTCTGGCAAAGAATTAAACAATTTACGAATATAATTTTGTGACAATTTACTCCATTCATCTTTAAGACACTGTTTTAACTCATTCATATTTTGAAATTGTCTGTTTTCCTTGTACACCATTCGAGCAAGCTGTCCCCAACAGTTCTCGATTATATTTAAATCAGGGGAACACGCTGGCTAGTCAAGAAGCGAAATATTTTCTGATGAAAAATAATCTTTTACTATTTTAGCTGTATGGACCGCGGGCATTGTCTTGCTGAAATATAAAATTGCTACCAGCAATGTGCACACTTGGTAATTTGTTGTCGCATTAAATCACGATAAGTGGTGGCATTCATTCGGCTGTCAGTAAAGACGATTTCGCTTTTTTTTTTTAATAGGGCCCACAGGGTGGCCCACATAACTCTGAACAGCTCAATATCTCGAAAACTATGCCATCGATTTTAAAGTTTTTAGTCTTAAATTGCATGGAACTGAAGGGCCTTTCTGACTACATAAACGTGAAGTGGCCTCCCTTCCCCTTTAACGGGGGAGGGGAGGTACCTTTGTAATTTTAAATGGAACTCCCTATAAAATGTTACATATTTAGATTCTACCGGAAAAAACAGGCCAATTTTGTCTGAAACATTTTTTTGTCAGATACTTCCATGATGAGAACAGTTTGAAGTTTCGAGTTGTAGGTACTTGAAGCGCTCGGAAATAGCGTTATGGAATTATACGCGCTTGAGTCCTTTGCTTATTCATGAAGAAACACAAACAATAATATTTACAATTCTTGAGTTTGACTTACTTATCTATGAAAACGGTTTCACTTTAGAGCTGTTATTCAAGCAGTAACATTGTGATTATGGCTACTTTTGACACAGAAGTGAATATGTTATTAACGTTAGGTGAATGCCAAACAAATTATCGGCGTGCAGCAGTGATGTTTTTTGAACGTTATGGGATCAAAAAATGTCATGCAACATTTCATAATTTAGAAAAGCGGCTTCGCGAGCACCTAAAGCTGTCACTAATGAAAATAATAGTGCCAGTATTCTTGCTGCAATTACATTAAATCCTCATATTAGTCAACGTACACTTGCACAAACATCACATATTAGTCGTTCATCAATTCAACGAATTTTGAAACGGCAAAAGTATCATCCATATCACATGGTTTTATCACAAGAGCTTTCGATAGCAGATTACGATCACCGCGTAAGATTTTGTGAGTGGCTGCAGGGAGTTGTGGAAAATGACTTTTTGTGCAAAATACTTTTTTCCGATGAGGCCACTTTTATGAATTCAGGGCATGTAAATAGACATAATCTGCATTATTGGGCCGTGGAAAACCCAAATTGGATGCGATGTGTTCCCTTTCAACATCGATGGTCTTTAAATGTTTGGTGTGGCCTAATACGAGATTTTGTGATTGGACCTTATTTTTTTCAAGAAACTGTAACATCTGCAAGTTATTGTGATTTCTTAAAAAATCATTTGCCTGCGCTTTTGGAAGATGTGCCACTGCACGTTAGAAGAGAAATGTGGTTCCAACAAGACGGCGCTCCTCCACATTTTGCAATCATCACCAGGCAATTTTTGAACGAAAAATTTGGGACCAAATGGATAGGTCGTGGGGGACCTCGTCAATGGCCTCCTCGATCCCCCGATCTAACACCATTAGATTTTTTCTTATGGGGATATGTAAAGGACAAAGTTATGTTTGAACCACCGACGACAAAAGAGGATACGAAACAAAGAATACGTAACGCTTGCGCTTCAGTGACTCCCGAAATGTTAAAAAATGTTAGAACAACTTTGATGTTTCGAGTAAATAAATGTTTACAAGCCCGTGGTGGACATTTTGAACATTTAATTTAAAGTACATTTTATTTCTTCACGAATAAGCAAAGGACTCAAGCGCGTATAATTCCATAACGCTATTTCCGAGCGCTTCAAGTACCTACAACTCGAAACTTCAAACTGTTATATCTCATCATGGAAGTATCTGACAAAAAAATGATTCAGACAAAATTGACTTGTTTTTTCCTGTAGAATCTAAATATGTAACATTTTATAGGGGGTTCCATTTAAAATTACAAAGGTACCTCCCCTCCCCCGTTAAAGGGGAAGGGAGGCCACTTCACGTTTATGTAGTCAGAAAGGCCCTTCAGTTCCATGCAATTTAAGACTAGGAACTTTAAAATCGACGGCATAGTTTTCGAGATATTGAGCTGTTCAGAGTTATGTGGGCCACCCTGTATACAAAGAGAAGAATAAACCAGTAACCAGTACTCTAGTCTGAAAGTCTCACAGAAATCATTTTATTCCGTACCGGGAAATGTTCGTGCGGTTGTCTTCCTGGAAACGAGTTCAAGTCGACAATTCGCACGTGTAATGCATAAAGTCAGTATCAACAGACATACGGCGATATGCATGTTTTTTCGTTCATTTCGAATCAAACCCAAAAAGGTAATATCGATTCGCTGTGTACAGAACACCGAGAAAAGGATTGTAAATTTTCAGAAGCAGTCGCATTCAAACGACAGTTCTGATTGCAAGCTGCTTAATGCGTGATTGCTGTTGTCTTCGACGGCTATTATACTCGAGCCTCCTAATGGTTTTCATAAATACTTGAGGCAACGAAGAAGCGAACAGACAACAGTAAAGAACACGGATGCAAGGAGGGCGCAGCTGGATTTGTCTCGACGATAGTCATCCCCATGATGAACTAATACATAAGTAAAACCCTTCCGCAAGTTCGCAAACTCCAGGAACATTGAAGCGTATCTTTCTGATACAACACGAAAAAGTTTCGCCTACTTCATTTCGTACTTCTTTTCCCTCGAATCTCCAGTCGTCCCTTGTTCCCTTATATTCGCCTGGAAAATTCTTTAATTCACCGACTGAATTTTCATCGGAATAAACTGGTTCGTAAAATCTAAATTCAGAACGGAATACAGCGTCTACTCGATAATTGTCCAAAACACGGGTCTGACCAGGGACAATTATCGGCTAGAAGATACAAATCGCTGTGCAAATTGCTGGTCTAGTTGTTAGAGACGATGATTGAAATGTATTTTAATACTGCAATTAGCTGGACTGATTCGTTGAAGAATATAAAATTCTTAATTTGTATATCCCGTTTAGTTTATATTTAATTTTGCAGAATCGTGCCAGGGTTGAAGTAAAATATGAGGTAGGTCGTTTGAGGTTATGAAATTTATGAAAATTATCATTGCGAATGGAATTAACATGGTGACTGTTCGAGCATAGATAATGCGAGGCGGCGGTAAAATTCGAATTTGCATAGGGTGAAAAGGGTTGATCCAAGCCTGACGCGCGTAAATCTGGCACAGTAAATTTGAGAGAATGCGTGCGCAGATATGTCTTCCGGTGTGTAAAGGAACTCCGATATGAGATTACAAACCGTATTAGCGGCGGATTATGCCTAGTGCAGGAGACTTGGCTGTAGCTGCAGATAGTGCATCCCTGCCGCACACGGCTGCACGTGAATCGAGAATAGATGCGGCCATTGTTCAGATAAGCCGAGCACAAAGATCGCGTTTCCTTTATGGAAAAGTATGTTGTTGTACACTTCATAATCTCCTCTGTTTCGGTTCCATTGAATTTTATGCCCCCCCCCCCCAAATTAAATTGCAATGCAGGCGGCGAAGCGAACGAAAGCCCTATCGAGAGGAATAAATTGAATAATCCCGTCACTTCCGGCAGAATTTTCGTGGTGCATCAATTTCAGGCATGTCACGATTTCGCAAATGAAAATAGCTCGAACTATAGGATAATGCGGTCGCCGGCGGGTAATATTAACCAACTGCATAAAGGAGGAAGTTTTTCGAAAGTAATAACATTTAAAAGTTGGTAAATGCCTTAGTCGGGCGCAAACTTTACTCGTTTAAGATCGGAGAACTTAAATCAACAAACACTTTCGGGGGAAAATGAATTTTTACCTACGGATAATTTTTGTCACGGCGTCTTCCGCTGAACAACTATTGGAGAAACTTTCGTATTACCTTAATATTCGAGCTGCTTAACTGTAGTGATACTTTCCTCTTTAAAACGCGCGGATAGGATTTTTAAAAACGATAACAAGCTTAAAATCTGCCGAAATAGAAAGCTTGGTTAAAAGTAACGAGTGTCGTCCTTCACGGAAAAGCGACTTTTGAGAAAGTCGGTTTTCGAATTCTAGTGTTTCCGAAAATCCGGTATATCATATCTCGAATTTAGAAACCACAAAGTACGGTTATCACAGTAAAATATGCGAAACAAAATAAAAATAAACCTAAAATCTGCACGAAATATAAATTACAAATTTTTCATTCAGTATTTTTCAAGGAAATTACCATGTTTCTGAATTATCAATGAAATTGCTTTTAACCCTCCGACGGCGGAGTCTGGGCACAGTTTGACGCAGAGTATTAAAATGGTCATTCAATTACTTAGTTTCTGGCGAATTAATTAAATGAACAGCTGCTGCATTCGGAATAATTAACAGATTAATGTGTATACAAAAAGTTTGTCCAAAAATGTGATTAAAATTGCGGATTTTATGCATTTGTGAAAAAATTGAGCTAGTGCAATTTGAAATAGTACAAAGATTAAAAGAATTTACAAACCCTAATACATTATTTCCAACTAATTCAAGGCAGAAAGAATCTTCTATATGGCTTCTGATTTAATGCAGACAATTTTTATTTTACATAAAGATTCGCAGTCTAATCATAAATCACTGGTCCTAAGAGTGGTCCAACGTATTGAGAAATTGTAATCTGTTGATCACTGGTTTCGTAAAGACAATTAGGAAATGGCCGGTGAGTGAAGTATTAATTTCTGAGTTTAGAGCAATCTTTACGGGGCTACGAGAAGAAGCGTAAACGACCTAAGCGAAGGAACGAATTACAACAAATTACAAGCTGTAAGGCGGGCGGCCGTGCTCCTTCTGGCTGGAACTCGAAACAAGATGGTATCACTGAGCAAAGGTCCGAGCAATCGATATCTCTCGCGAGGCCGATTCAATCGTCCGTGATTGTTGCTCTGCACTCCCAGTTCCAACTAAATCTCATTCTCGACCACGATCCTTCGTCCATTCTCTCCATAATCCTGGCCGTTCTTCGGTGCCCTCCTTCGGTCATCCCCCGGGCATCGAACGATGATTGCATCCCGTGACTGCACGGGCTCGGAATCGGGTCACGTCCCGAAATCCTCTAACGCGAGGAGGAGGCTACAGCCCCGTAAAATTCTGCCGCGGAAAATGATCCGCTGGGAGCGGGTTCGATTCAGAGCCGATGGTTACGGACCGATCGAAAATTAATACGTCGCGGCTCCAACCTAATTTAATCCGTCGCAACTTGAACGAGGATCGCCCCGGAATCTTTTGTTCCGCCGCGCCGCATCGCCCGATCGAATTTTCCGTGAGGATGCGAGGTCTGATTGAGCCGGTCGGATGCGTGCTAATTGCGAATTATGCAGCACGACGGGCCTCCGGATTATTTCTTCGCCTTCGGAAATTACGATTTCCTACGTGAACGTTGATTGACAAGGCTAAATGCTGGTAATTTGCAGACGGCGGATTTGACGCATTAGGTGAAATGTGAGGCTGTAGAAATATGAGTGGAATTTAAGAATATTATTTTCCATTTATAAACATTCTTAAGAGCGAACATGTGTTTTTATTTTGCCCCTGGTTCGCGCAATTGTTGCAGAAACTTCTGTTTTGCATAAATGTCTGCTGTGTGGTAATACGGAATATCTGAAAGTTCGCCAAAAGTAGAAATTACGTGAGGCAAAGGAGAAACATAATTTACTTATTTCCAAGTCTATAAACATTTAAATGTTTTTAGCAGTATTTTCGAGAAAGAAAAATAGCAACAGAACGTGTTACCGTTTCCACAACTTAAAGAAACACTCAAATAAAGAGTTTCTTTCTTAGAATATTTCCTGTATATTTTTGCAAGAAAGTAGCGCGTGTTCAAAAATTCCGTCCTATGTACCCTTGGGGAATGATTTTGTTATTAGGTTAGCAGAAGGTCGTTTTGATAGCGCTGCTTTAAGGAACATAGTGCCGGGAGAACTTTCACTCCGCTGGAGGTTTCAAGACATATAGGAAAATGTATCGGAATTCTTGGAGATCCCTGAATCCTTTTAGGGTCCTTAGCTCGCCTCTCTCGCATGGTACGAACTACACTTTGCACTCTTCATCGAAGCACGAAAGAGTATCGAGGTTTAAGCCGATTTCTGATCCCTGGCGCGAAGCTCCGCCGGCTCGGATCAGCTTTATCCGCTTCAATTCGAAGCTGTCCACACCGCACTGCATACTATCACGACGATTGTTCGTCCCTTAAGATCTCTAGATCCAAAGACCGTTTCGACCATTTTATCAGTGATTAATAGATGGTGGTTCTTTGCGCATTTATGGCATCTCCAAATATGTAAAACACGTGTGTACAGGGTGTCAAAAAATTATATGTCACGGCCACCATAGCGTGATTCTACACCTACGATTTGGTGGAAACTGACATAAAAAACTCCCCGCAAAATTGACCTTGACCTTGAAAATCAAGGTAAAAAAAACAAAAATTTTTTTTTAATCGTGTTCTACTGGTCATAAGGATCAACTTTGTGAAAGAAACCATGGGTCGCATCTCAACCGTACACTTACAAAATGATGTTGCATTTCTTATAATTTTTGCAGCTTCTTTATTTGTAAATTTTTTACATCCACCGCCAATATATAAGTAAATAGCGTACTATCATACAGCGGGTACCATCAGTAAGCTATCTCGTTGGGTATGAAATTATCATAATCATGATACTCCTATTTCCCTAACTACAGAATGAAAGAAAGAAGCTGCAAAAATGATAAGAAATGCAACATCGTTTTTTAAGAGAACGGTTGAGATGCGACCCATGGTTTCTTTCACAAAGTTGATCGTTTAAATTCCTTCGAACCTCTTGTAATGTGCAATTATTACGTTGCTTTAAGTGTTCAAACGCTATCATGATTTTTTGTTGTAATTGTTCGATGCTCGTTATGTCATCACGATACACAATCGATTTCACCTGACCCCACAAATAAAAATCTAACGGTGACAAATCCGGGGATCCTGGCGGCCAAGGTACTCTGCCACCGCGACCGATCCAGCACTGATAATTTTCACTTAAGAAACGTCTTACTTCGCAACTGTAGTCCGGTGGTGCTCCATCCTGTTGAGAAATTAGCGTTCTTCGAATTCTCTCGATTGCTATAAGTTGCCATTTCGACGGTATAATGAGAACTGGAGGCGTAATTTCATAAGGATGGGAAAAGAATAGGAGCGATAGAAGTGATACCATTATATTGACAATGTTTGTATACATATCTAGAAGTACGAAGGCAATTTCCGAGAAATCCAGACGTGAGGCAGTGGAATCCGTTGATCCGCAAGTAAGCCGAGTGCACGCGCACTAGACAAATTTTCAAACTCATTTTTCTCGAAAACAAAGCCTTGTATCAAAAAATTTTATTCTATGTTTTCTTTCTTATTTAACAAAAATGAATGGTGAATATCTAATATCCTAAACGCTTTCACTTATAATGAACTCATTTGTACCAAATAACATCCCCCTTGATACTATTCAAAAACTGTAGAAATAATTTTTTGTGCAGCGCATAATTTAGGAGTTACTCGAGGTGGTAAAGTTAGGTGTCTCAGCCTGTGTATACGACCAACATGTTACGCAAAATTCCCAAGTTTGTCCCGGAAAATTTAGTGGTCCTTTAGTTTTGCACTGCAGTGTATATTACTTGTTTGTCATGTCTGCTTTCGTGAACGTGCATCAACTCGCCGAGACGGATACCGGAATTCGGTTGACGGCGTCTGCCCGTTTAGCACGCGGACGTTGTGTCGAAGACGAAAACGGCCTCTTTGAATCTAAAATGGGGCTGTAACTGGAAAAGGTACGTGACGTCCCGTACGATATGTATCGTGTCGTCTAGTTCTCCATCGAAGAATGCGAAGGCGGGTTGCGCGCGATATTCGATACACGAATCTCCTTCATATTTCTGATCTCCGGCGATCCTGTCGCATTAAACTTACATAATTTGCTCGCGTTGTTTCTCATGATTCGTGCGATATAGAGACTGGGAATTCCGCTTGCGTAGAAATATCATCGAACATCTGTGGACTGTTGCACTTCGAGTGATGTGTATACCCAAGTATTCTCGGATTTTTATAAAATTATGTGAACTTTCTACGCTCTATAGACTCCTGGCACTCGATCAAATTATATCAGGACAATTATTTTCTTTTTCGCGGTCTGTTTGTTCGATTTTTCAAGTTCATCGTCGATTTTTAAATAATTGTAACACAATGATAATGAAGCAGCTAATAAATGTGAAGAAAATTCATGACAGGTTTCAGGAGACTTGTGAATAGAACATTTTCTTATTTTTTCTCAAAAATATTGTTTCAGAAGAGATTTTAATTGAAACGACTACCTGGGGTTTCCGTGAAAATTGGCGACTTCTAATAAAAGTACATCGGACGGAGATTCAATTTCGAAAATGGCATAAGCGTCGAGAATTCCATTGTATATTTGCCAGCTGAACGCGATACAAGAAATTCATGTTGCCCTAAACGGCCATCGAAGTTCATCGTGTGCTCTCGTGGAATACCGGGAGCCCGTAGTAATACGTATCTGTGTAACAGATTTTTATCGGCCCTAATTTTTGCCCGGGGAAAGTCAAGCCGGCCGCGTTACGCAGCGTATCCACTTTCCATCGATGTTCGAGCTGAATTGGAGCCACCAGATCGAATGGAGGAGATCCTCGTCGTGAAATTTTAGTGACCCTATAAAAGCGAATGTTTCCTCGCAAATCCGTATGCTCGCGTCCTTCCCCCTATTCGCCCAGGGTAGCTCGAGTTATCAAACGAAGTAACACGCTTCCATCTTACCTGCTCCTAGTGTTTGACTTAACGACAATGTGATAGAATCAAACCGTCTCGATCATCCATTTTATTTCCAGAATTCACTTCGCCAAATCACTTCGCAAATTCATCCCCCCCCCCCCTGCTCGAGAGATGATCGGACGAAAGTTCCATTCGAGGAACCTTCCTCGTCTTATTCCTTTATCTATCGAGCTCCTCACGGCGTCACAGGATATCGGCGACGTTCTGTCGTCACCATAAATTTCTAATCATCAAGTGCGTAAATATTCGCTTCGTGTACGAAATATTATACTGATTGCTGGTACTATCGAATAGCTACCGATTCTGCAGGAGAAGAACAAGTGGAAACGATAGAATACGATTTTTCAAGAATATTTTTTAGAAAATCCAGTTTTAAATGTATCGTTGGGTCCCGTAGAGAAAAGACTCGGGACGACACAGCGGCAAGAGGGACAAGCTTATAGCTCTGCCTAATCCCTACTTTGAATGCTCACGTGACCTTCAGATAAGGCCCACGTCACCAAGTAAACCCCTTCGAAACATAAACGAGAAGTTTCGCGGAAGTCTCACGGACGAAGTTATAATACTTTGAACTCTAACCTATTAATTTTGCACGCCCATGTAGATAATGGTTTGCGTCGATTAATATAAAACAGTCGTGCTCCTGCATGATCCGCAATGAGATCATTGCGCTTGTAGTGTGGACGTACTACCCATCGATAACTAGCTTGTTTGTGCAAACATCGCACGCGTGTCGCCCTGAAATCCAGCTGATTCCGTTCGCGTGTGTCTCGCTCGACCGCGGAATCAGCCTCCTCAAGATCGAGATTCCCTTAAACCGGGACACGTGTTTGCTAACCGGGTTAATTCCCGACACCATCGACACGCTTTCGTCTGGTCTCACGCTCCGTTCATAATCTCGTTGCAACGCCGCACCGGTTCTCAGCGCGTCCTTTGCCGTAATTGCGCTTCCGACGACGAGCACGTCGTTTTCATCAGAAAGGCTCGTGGGATTCGTGAACAGGGTCTCGCCTTTGCGTCATTATTTCCGCTTCGCTCTGTTCGACGGATCCCGTTTTTTGTCAGTCGCGACTAGTGTTCCTGATTTCTCAACATTTTTCATTTCTCGAGAAACGAGAAATAAGACTATATTTCTCGAGAATTCTCGAGAATTCCCGAGAATTTTTAATAAAATAAAGAAATATTGAGAAAATTTTACCAAACTTTTATAAAGTGAAACATTACGCTTTTCTTTTGAAATGACTTCTTAAGAAGCATAATGCGTCTAATGTAGAATCAGACAATCTACTTCTCTTTTTTTGTAACAAAATCTGTAGCCTTAGAAAAATTTCTTTCATTTTGCGTGGTTGTTAGCTTTATCGTATACAGAACATCCAAAAGTTGTTGAAGATTGGGTGTCCTTTTTTCAGTGGACTAAAAAATTTAGAATTCCTTTGTTAGAGTCCGGAATTTATTTTCTTCTACCGCTAAACTCTTGACACTAAATTCTTGAAGGCTATCTGCAATTTCTAATTCTAACTGTTTTTACAGTGATAGTTCCTCATTCCGAGAATCTGATAGTTTTTCACTATTTTCATAAGAATCATTGTCATATTTTCCAAAAAGTCTGCTTAGAATTTGTTTTGCCATTTTATACATATCTGCCTTGGATGTTAAATTAAAAAATGTATCTTCTGAATCTTTTCGCAGAGACTCTGGATTATGCATTTTATAAGGGATACAACAATCTTGTCTCTTCTTTTAGATATTTCTTCAAGAAACTCATTACTTAATTCAGTATTCAGTTTTTCTAAAGTTTTAAACAAGAATTTAAGAGAATTTCAGAATTGATATGTTATAAAATAAATGAGATTCATAAGAATTTTCCTAGATTTAAATTTCTCGAGAAATACTGGAATTTCTCGAGAAATAAGAAATAATCAATTATAAAATTGTCGAGAAGGAGCACTAGTCGCGACGCACTGTGGCCCGGATCGAAGAATACGGTGGCATTTTGAGAAAACTTCTGAACTACCTTCACTAAAAAATGTTAGGAACATAATTTTCTTTCGACTATACAGGTGCTAACAAATCTTGCGCTTGTTTAACAGTCAGTTTTTTAATTTTGAAAATTTTCTGGTCCAGTAAATATTGACAAGAGGGTACCCACCCCTGCTGCATGTTCTTTGTTCAAGCTTGTATTATAATAAAAATTGTGCAGGATCTAAATAAATGTAATCTTGTCATTTTTATGAGACAAAACATTCATTTGGTTGTAACCATATTTGATTACATTACTATTTATATTTTTGTGATCCGCAGACGTTTAGAAAGCAACATGAATTCGATTGATATCGGTTTGGAAAGGTTGACTTTCTGACAGGATGTCGCTGAATTCCTCGATCCGGACCACTGTGCGGCGTGGACCGCTCGCGAACCTAACTCCACCCCTGCGTGATCGATCTCGAACCGATGAAAACACATCGTGCTCTGCTCTGCTCGGACCCGCTTGGCTCCGCGCACGATAATTCGTCGGATACGCGGCCCGTGTTCGAACACCTGCGTACCTGTCCCCTGCAGCTCCGGATTCTCTCGAACGCACAGCGGCCGATTTGCCATTTGTAGGTTCCGCATTGCGAAACTGCATTCCCCAATCTCCCTTATTAAAGGTATACTCGCGGATGGTGAATGGATGCCAACTTCAGAACACCCGTGGTCACGTGGCCATTAGCCGATTCCTCCTCGCGTATTAATGACCCTGCTCCAGCTGTTCGCTGGGTATTTAATTGGCCCGAGTCAAATTGGTACATATTAACTCCACGTGAAGCATATTCACCTCACACTCCGAAGGAATTCTTGCGAACAAAATGCTGTAATTGTTTGACAACAAATCTCCGTCCGAGCAACAAACTCCAAGCAAACATTCGTTGTTGTTCGTTTAATGTTGTTATTTTTTTCATGTAGAATCACCCCCTGCCCCTCACACTGCATGTACAAATATTGACACGCAAGATGTCGCAGTAGTTTGATGTGTTTGTTTAAAATTTGTAAGCCAGCATGGTGAAGTAGAATTTACTTTTTTGTAGTATGTAATGGTTTTGGTAGGTAAAAATTATCGGTAAATTAATGGTTACAACGAATGAGTAAATTTATTATATAAGCATACATATTAATCAGCCACGCGTAAAAGTGTCCTCCGTTTTCAATATAATGCTTCTGACAGCTATACAATCAGTTGTACATCGCGTTAAAGTGAATTGAAATGGTCGATGAATCTCGATTTAATCCAATCAAACCCGCCTCGTGCATTGAAATGTAGATATTGTCAGCTACTCTCATTTTCAAGCACAATTTTTGTTCGCAATAATCCTGTCAAATATTTGTTTAGCGATTTGCTTTATCCGCGATGGGGATGCAATTTGATAAAAGTTCGTTTAATAAAAATAAATTTCATCGAACTTCATCTCCGACTCTAACGAAGAATATTGTTTACCCGAGCAAATATTTCACAAAGGGATTTCGAACAAAAATTCGTTTGGAGAGCCCGATTGAAAACCGTACAGATAATTGTAATATTCGATGACTGACGCGTGGAAAAACTTAATAATCTGGTTTTGTACCATAAAATCCATTTGTTAATAGAGCACTTTAGCTTTACAATATTGTTCGATTCGTTAAAAATTTAGAAAAACGTAGGTTTCATTTCTATTTACTTTATTTTTCCTGTTTGTAATCTTACATTGTAGTAGGTATTTAAAAATGAAATGTGCTTAAACATTTATTTTTTAAATTGCACAATATTTTTGGAACTTTAAGAAGGGTGAATTAAGTGAGAATAAAATTGATAAACCGTGTTGTAAAAGGAGAAAGTAGTCTAAGATAATTTCTGTTACGAAAGAAACGAGTTAAGTGATTAATTTGTAATTTAATATCGTGAATTTCTGTAGTGGCGATTTCGCAGTGTTTTTTAACGAACCCGCAGTTTGCGAATACGTGCGAAGGCTCCGGAACTGACATTGGCCGGAGTTTCCGAAATTCTTAGTCGGAAGGCTCGTAATTGGTTAACCCAATTTAATCGCAGTAATTGCGACAATCGTGTGCAACGAGGGAGGACGTTGCGGACAACGAACAGAATGTCGAAGGAAATCCTCTCACTAAAGCTCCGCGGTCGTGTAAAGTCAAAGGGATTCCGGTTCATTTATCTTGTGGGAATTTCTGCAGGGACCGCGTCTTAGAAGTACCGGACTACAAATAATTATTCTTTGAATTCCCTCTTCGATAGGAGTAACGTTTTACGGTAATTATTATTATTTGTTTTGCATTATCAGATCGTAGATCTTTTCACCTTCATAGCTCATAGACACTTGGAACGACAAAAAAAAAAACGAAATGCAAAGTTCGATATTATTTAATACGAGTTTCAATTTTCTTTTTATCTACCGCGACTATTCATTGTTACAGAATAGAAAACTTGATTCTACTTTCTCAACATTCATCCGTGGCAATGGGAATTTGCATAAATATCTGCAGTCTTCTCATAATTCACTATCAGTCCACATATTTTATGCATTCACTGCATATGCATACGAACGAATAAGAAAGAATGAAACATGTGTGGTACAATAGATTTCACGAAGCTTCCCAAGGTTATTGAATTCAATGAAATCTTTAATAATGGAATTTTTTCTCCTGTTTCTTTCATGCTGGTCTGCTTTTATTCGTCCTGCTTTCCCGGGAAAAGACTAAACGAACACGTCTTGATTATGAATTAGAGTTAGTGAAAACTGACTTGTTATATTAATTT
This sequence comes from Halictus rubicundus, assembly GCF_050948215.1. Lineage (NCBI taxonomy): Eukaryota > Metazoa > Arthropoda > Insecta > Hymenoptera > Halictidae > Halictus > Halictus rubicundus. The sequence continues at coordinate 3,247,847 of NC_135155.1, forward strand.
TTATTATTCTATATTCTAAAATATTTACCGAATCTTTGTACACTATCGGGACCGTAGCGGGCGCATAAGGTCTGCAATTTGACGAGACCATCGAAGGTCGACAGCGTACGTCCTGTTTCCGCGGGGTTCGAAATTTTATGCGTAGAAATTCGCACGAAGCTCATTATCCGGTCAGAAAATGGAAGCGACGCGCGAAGGAGCCCAAAAACCAGAGGGAACGCATGTGCAACGCACACGCGGCTGCCGTTTCCTCCATTAATGCAAAATGAAGTCGTGTAATGCGCGAATTACATTTTTCAGCCATGTCGTTATAAGTTCCGTCGAAACGCCGCCGCGGCCTGTGGAGCGCGTAAAATTCCCTCGGCGCTAGGTTTTCCCGGGGGAATCGCAAGCTGCGACGGGAAAAGGGAAATTTTTTGCAAGCAGGCTTTACGCGCGGACGGAATTTAATCAGTCCCGTGTCCGATTATCGCCTTCGGAATCGTATAAATACACGGTGCGAGCCCCGGCGGACTATGAAAAATTCTTTTCCGGCCAATCAGTTTAAAACCGAGGTTTGTGTAGGTACAAGGGGGAATGAAATTCAAATGGATCCGCGCAAATTGAAGGATTTCGCGGGGACTCGATCGGATTTTGACGCGAGGCGGAAAAACTGAAGGGATAGCGGAGCGACCGAAGAGGAAGCGGTCTCTAAAGAAATTATTCGATACCGCGAGGAAACTCTTTCATCGGCCAGTGTAGACACTGATAATTCCCATTTTGATGGCAAGATTATAGACTGTTTCAAATTATTATTCACACATACACTCCTCGTCAAAAAAATAGCCCAGGTGTGCTATCTTTAATTTCTCAATGACGCATGTAAAATTTTTCGTCTGTAACGTATAATATCAAAACATTATGAGCTCAGAATATGCGGCTCGCTGGAAATAAGTCACAATGTCGTAGATGTTTGTATACAACAAAGAAAAACTGTTCCATACTAAGGTCGAAATGATAGCACACTCTGTTAATATGTTTAGAAATTGCTCAGTTCTTCATGGTCTATGAACGAGTAAAGATTACAGTACAAGAAAAAAAAGCAAATTCTTGAACTAAAACAGCAACAGTTATCAGTAGCGAAAATATCGAAAGTAATAAAAAGAAGTCGTAAAGCAATACACAATTTCTTAAAAAATGTTGAAGATTATGGAAAAAAGAAAAGTACTGGTCGGCCGTCATCGTTATCCGATCGTGATAAGCGAGCAATTTTGCGTGTAGCTTCCAACTCGCAGTTAACAACGAAGCAAATAATGGAAAAATCTAGTGTTAGTGCCAGTGTTTCAATTGTTCGTCGAGTTCTACTATCCTGCAAAAGTATTAAGAGGCTAAAATTGAAAAAGAAACCTCCGTTAACAACGAAACACAAAGCAGAACGTTTACGCTTTGCAAAAGAAAGAGTGCATTGGAAAAAAAAATGGAGAAGAATACTATTTTCGGACGAAAAAAAATTTAACCTGGATGGTTCTGATGAGTTCGAATATTATTTTCATGGCATAAGAAAAGAGAACAATGTCAGCAATTCGACGACAAATGGGAGGAGGCAGCGTAATGGTTTGGGTCGGCATCGGTTATTTCGGCAAGACAAGTATCAAGTTAATCAATGGGAGAATGAATAGTGTCCAATATATAAATTTAGTCAAAGAACTTAATTACATCTTTCAACAATATAATGCATCTGTACACACATCAAGATTGGTCCAATCATATTTTAATGAAAATAATATCTCTGTTTTGCCGTGGCCTGCACGCTCCCCGGACCTTAATATTATTGAAAATTGCTGGGCAGAACTTGTTCGCGGCGTATACGCGAATGGAAAGCAGTATCAACACGTACAAGAATTAAAAAATGCAATTGTACGCGAATGGGATACGTCAAGTCAAAAGTATATCTAAAAACTAAATAAATCGATACCAAATCGTACAATAGAAATAACAGAAAATAAAGGGGGATGTACCCATTATTAAATAAGCATATATGTTTGATAAGTAATTATTGTTAGTTAAAATTTTTGTTCATTATTATTTTCTTATTGTACATGTGCTATCATTTCTTTTTTAAAATAAAACAATTTTTTTCTGTTACATACTAAACCTTATAATATTTTTAATTATTTTCAACCGCATATTCTGAACTCATAATGTTTTGATAATATACGTCACAAACGTAAAACTTTACATGCGTCATTGAGAAATTAAAGATAGTACAGCTGGGCTATCTTTTTGATGAGGAGTGTATTATCGCAATAGCTGCATTTGAATCAACAAACAGTTTGTTAATCCACTGAAACTCGTTTTTTGTTTTTTAAGTACGAACAGAAAGTATACAGCGTGAATCACTTAACGTTTTTACTTGAAATGTTTTCGTTACTTTCCAAAGCACATCCAATGATGCCAGAAGATGCATCGGAAAAAATTATTGTGATAACGATTTGCTTTTTACCGTCATATTTTCTAAAGTTCCATCATTATTGTGGTTTCTTAAAATAGAAGGACACATCTTGATCAATGTTATGCTATGGCTAATTAAAATACGAACATTCAATTACGTATAAGATGTTGACCTTCAAATGACCTTCAGTGGAGTTATTCTTTAAGAAGCTCGACTTTGCGTACAAAGACAATGTTCATGCTTTTCATATTGTAGTAGGGACCCACTCGCGTAAACACAGAAACATCGACTTTTTATGGGGAACATTAAAAAGTAAAGTGTACACCAATGCACCAACGATATGCGTCATAGTGACAGAATATAGGAACATCACCTCCGAGATATTAAATAATGTACAGGCTTCTTTACGAAGCGGGTATGTTTAAATTCCAGTGGGTATCATTTTGAGCACAGTCTCGAAAGTGCTGGGCGATATGACTGTCTGTAAGCAAGAGACGTCTGTCGACAATAATTCAGTGCTTACATCAATAGAGCTCCACCGGAGTACTAGAAGCATGAACATTGTTTTCGCACGTTAACTTATGATTCTTCAAGATTGGCTCCTGCGAGGGTCATTTGAAGGTCCACATGTTACTCTATGAACATCAATAGGTAATCTTGAATGACGTCAGACCACCAACATAATATAGATTGTTGAATTCGTTATTGGATGGGCTACACCATTGAGGCGCTCCATTAGAAAAAACAAAGGTCACCTTGAAATCTGGAAAGCACGTGCACCCGGGTAAGATTTGTGACTATCCCGAGGTGTTCCCTCTGAAACAAAGTAATTTTCATTTGAAACATTTTTTCACTTCCAAGCGGACGCTCCATTACAGTGAATTCTTTTTACAAGTCAGTTGCACCGTTCTGGTGACTGACTCTTAGACGAAATCTGAGGTTGTCACCGAGCGTCGCATTTGAACTACACAGGGCACGCTGGAAACCTAAGAGTCATATCCGTCTACAAGTCATAAAAGCCTATGACTACTAAGAGATAGTGACAAGAAGACTGAGAAAATGTCTTTCTCCGATAGGATGTTGCACGTAGCTCGAGAGACGGCTCTCGAACTTTGGCCCCTCACCGCGGTGGTGTGGGTAGTTCCACTGACTCCAAATTGTAAGGTTGGCACTGACTCGTAATGAGAATTCACTGTATATGTTGTTGGTAAAACCTGTGTCAGTGATATTGACGCAACCTGTGACTCTAGCGTCTTTAAATGAAAATTAGTGAATATTCTATGAACATTAACGAAAGATAAAATCCATAATTTCTTAGAGAATATCAGAAGGAACAGGAAGATGAACAGAGGAAAAATGCCAGTCGGATACGCGTTGTGTTGCACCGTACAGCGCACGAAGCCACATAAATATCATTTGTTCCGTCACCCGACATAAATATCGGCGGGAATCAAAACGGTGCTCTCTGCTCCGCTGGGATGACGTTTGTCATGGATGAGAGGGTCGATCGGTGCACGTTTGCCCGTGAAAACCGCGAAAGTAAATCGCACGATCGAGTGAGAGGAAATAAGGTAGGAACAGAAGCGGGAGTCAGGTGGAAGGGCTCGGGACAAGGGCAGACACGGATATCCAGGCGAGTGAAAGAGAGAGAAGAAAAATGGTCGAAAGAGGAGAAGAGAGAAGGTCCAGGAAGAATAAGGGGGAGAAGGGACGACGAAGTATCTCGCGCACGGCTCGAAGATAAGACGAGCGTCTTTCACGGTTCGTCGCATCTCAACAAACTGGGCGTGCGGCTGGGGCGAAACAGAGGGTCGAGGGAGGATATTTTCCTTAACATCTCCATCACTTTGCCGGGCTTTCTTTTCCTTTTATTCAGCTCTCCACCGGTGAAATAACACTGGCTGCCGGAATTGCGCGGAAAAAGTGCTCATTTGCAGATCCCGCGCCGCTCCCCCCGACCGTCCCGACCGCTCCGACCGGCCGCGATATCATCCGGCTTTGTATGAATATCGTTAAACTTTTCGTCCTGAAATGCAAAGACCGCGTCGTAAGCCCCGACTCACTGACGAAGGATCCCTTAATAAGAGCCAACCGGGGCCCCCTACTAACTCCCCGTTGCGATTCCGTTCCTACAACACCGCCCACACCCTACAGCCATTAGACGCCCGTCCTGCTTTCGTTTGACGAAAGAAATGGGATCGGAGTTATTGCGAGCTTCCAGTCCTCTTTGTTTTAGCCGCCGTTGCTGCCCCATTCTGATTACACTCGCTCTCCGATCGAACGAAACTCTGTACAGCAGGGCACGGTTAAATTTACATCAGTCCGGACGACAACAGGTAAATTCTCGCGAGAGGGACATCTCTTTTGTCGCCTCTCTCTCTCTACATACACAGAGTGCGTTGAACTGTTTACATGCGAAGGACGCGTGTGCGGCTGACGATCGCCTAACTTTAACACTAGCACTACCGACAGTTGAGACGTAGCTATCTCTACCAAAACCAGTCAAGATGACTGGTCTTTAAAAAATACGTAATAGTCGAATATTTGTATATTTATTGATTTATTATTATCTTACAAAAGGAACTGCATGTTCTGAGATCATAAAAACTATGTAATAACAATAACTACAATAATGAAGAATATTTAGTACTAAAATCTTTGGTAACAAGAATATTAAAATAAATTTCCGTTGGTAAATATAAGAAGTATAATGTAATAATACAATAATAATAATAAACGTAATAGAATAAATAAAATACAAATATAACTTAAACTATTAGGTACAAAAGTTATCATTCGTCACAGTTCTTACAAACGTAAAGTTTCTTCTGCGTGCATTTTCCGCATACATATTGTTTACAAAGATTGCAATTGGTGGTAGTCTTATTATTATTACAGTACCCTATCCGACACCAATTGCGTGAATAAGGTGATTTCTTTGACGTACTTTGGATCTCAGATGCTCTTTGTTCTATCCGTGATTTTTCATAGTCAGCGGCAAGTTCATCTGCTAATTGAAACATAAAATCTTTTCTGGATGTCTGCTCACCTGTGGTTTCCTTATATAAAATCCAGGCATTTATGCCAGCTAAATCTAAAATATTAAAAAATACTTGAAGTGGCCATCTTCTTGATCCCGACTTCACGCTATATTTTTTTGCCATTTGGTCTGCTATATCTATCCCAAATTTTGTTTTATTATCACATTCGACCGTTTCAGGTAGGCTCTTTTCGCTTTTTTCAATTTTGACGGTTTTATGTTTTGAGCTCAGGATAAAAACTTTCTTCTTCGGCTTACTTTTATAAATTGTGAGTGTAATCTCATTTGATCGATACAGCAGCGACGAAAAGCGAGCCATGGTATCCTTCTTCGTTTTACAAACTTTTGTGAGTTCTCTTTTGTTTCCGCGTATTGTGCCAACCAGTGTGGTTCTTTTGGCTAATAATTTATATGCCAGCGACAAGCTTGTAAAAAAATTGTCGGTTGTTATGGTCCTTCCCTTCATACTTACGGTTCAATAAGTTCACACCAGTCAAATTGACTGGTACTGGTATAGGTAGCCATGATAAAAAATTACTTTTATTTTAAATGAATAAAACAAAATTAAAGTTTATTATATTATTCCTTTAGTTATCCCTGCAAAAGTCATTACATCATTGGGGAGAAAAAATATAACATGAAGTAGGAATTTTAAAATAAAGTTGTCAAACCAGTCATTGTGACTGGTGTGGTAGTTCTAGTGTTAAATAAAGTTTAGAGATCACTGGGAAAGTACCAATTAAAATTAGGCGCAACTGTCTGTGACTGTACAAGTTATTTATTTACACAGCTGACTTATCCTATCGCGCAATAAGTTTAAATTTGTAATATCTCTGCAAAATTTATCGATTTTTTTCAGTTCACTATTTATATTAATAAGTTAGTCCAGGTCATTCATTTAACGGAGACGGAATAATTAGAAATATAACACGCGAATTTTCGGGGGATGCAGTTATTACATAATCTGTCAGTACACGGTGGAGCGATAGCCGCGTAATTACCGTCAAACAATAAAGTTCCTTTTCATTGTTCGAACACGCAAAAGCTCGACACGCGGAAGGTGATTATCGAAACAATCGAATGTGTTAAACGATAATTAATTGATTTGCTTAACTACAAATCAGTGGCGCATTGCGTTTAATTAATGAGCCGCGTCCGGCCGGTACATGCGTTGATTCCTGAGTTTACGTGTAAACGGTTGTTTAAATAATAGCCTTGATTGATAAACCGGCCCAGTTTAGCGTCAGCAACCGCCTCGTTGCTTGAAAAGTACAATGCCAAAGTGAAAATCGAACGTTTAACGTTGTCGGGCGCAATGTACCCTCATCGATCCTGTGCGATTGTAATCGTAAAAACAATTGCGCCCCTATCGTGTTCAATGTTATTTTAGTGTATGAGTGAAATAAAATGAAATATTATCGAAACACAATTGCATACAAACCAGAAATAGGAATTTGTTATTAAAATACGCATACATACATTTTTTGTACAAAGAACTTATTTTATTTACTGTACATGCGTAGATGGAAAAGATCGGTAAAATTCGACTTTTCTCACATCTGTCACTCCTACTTGGTTACTTAAAACCGTGCTAGGTAGTTCTTTTTAAAGGGTGAGTGTAATAAAAATAAAGTGTAATACAATGCAAAGTTTTAAAAGCATTGTGTACTAACCTGCAAAATATTCATCTTCGCGTCACATATTGATAATATGCGTTTGACAGCGGCGCTAATGGATTGAACAATTTCTGTTCTCGAGTTGAACGTTCACGATTGTTCCCACCAAGAAACTGACATACTCCGCCATGAATTTTCGATGGTACATTCTAGCAGGGCCGTCCAGCGCGCAAAGAGGATCGAAATAGGACTGCTATTTGGAAGTAGTTTGCGCCAGAGCGGATCTTCAGTTTTAATGCGATCACTAATGGATGCTAAAATGAATATAAACATTCCCGCTGATCCGCTTTGGAGGTTTCCGCGTTGGCCCCGCTTGTTTCTCGAGAGTTTCCTACGGTTCAAACGGATTCTCCTCCTCGAACGAGAAGCATCCGCGAGCACCCCGAAGCTCTAGTCGACGATAGTCTGAACGTTCATATTGTTTACTCCCAGTGATTTTCAAGTTACGACTAAAAATAACATTCTTCACTCGTGATCGATTGAAAATCGGAGCAAGTACAAAATGGTGCGCTGTCTCCGAGGCTTTGCGTTACGAAAAATATCATTGTTTCGCGGCCTTTTGTATTTATTCGTTAACACTAGGGTGAGTTTATTCAAATTTTGATTAATGCGTCTCCACTTAGAAACAGTAAGTGTTAAATGCCACTGCTGTAGTTTATGAGTATGAACGAAATCAGGAATATATCAACGAGTCGTCTCAAAATATCTTTGGGAACGGACGTCCAATCGAAATGGTCCGCGTTTGTCGTTAACAGCGGGAATCACGTTCGTTTAAATATTATCCGGACGTTCATTTGGAGCCATTGTTACGGCGAGCACGGGCGAGGGCGCCGGCTAAAAACTTCGCCGGCCGTTACCGTCGCAAAATAACTCAATACGTTAATTTAAATACAACAAACTGTACGTGTGAAAGCGAGAATCCATGTTCTCGTTCGAATGGTTTACTCTAAAATGAATTGATGAGAGTCCGAATTGTTGACCGCAGCACGGTGAACGCATTACTGTTAAAAGTTCATGCGATTGAACGGAAGTGCCTTCGAAACGCGAAACACATTACAGAACGTGATTACTTGTAGCGGTCATGGGCCGCAGGCGGTTAATTTATAGTTTTTAGGTATGAAGGTTTTCAGTTCGCGCAAAACCCACTTCGTATTGCGAGCATTCCATCGCTGTTGTTACACACGTTCTCTTTTATTTCGACATTCTATGCAATTTTTTAAATTTAAAGTTTCCCCTGTGTTTTATTATGCATATTCCATTTTTTTTTTATTAAGCATTTGAAACCCTTCTGGGTTTATTTCGCTTTACAGGAATAATACAGAAATAAAACAAGAAGAATACAATAATAATACAAGTGAATACAGTAACAACGTCCGTTAATACTAAATGTGTAGATTGCAATTTTTGAAAAAATAATGAATACTAAGACAAGCTTCAATATTTGGCTTCGCTATGAGTGTGTGAGAGGTCCTTGTGGATTATACAATTCGCATTGCAATATTATATGATCAAGGGTTTCGCAGTCCCGATTGCATTTGCACTGGCTATCATTGATAATACCTACTCGCGCTAGTGAAGCAGCCAGGTTATAGTGATCGGAACGCATTCCGTTAACTGTAACAATAAAGCTTCTCCCTAGTTTGAAATGTGCGAACCAGGGAACAGGGCTTTCATTAAAAAATTTTTAAAAGAATTTTTTACCCTTAAAGAAAACATATTCCATTTATTCGCTTGTAGCTATTAACTTCTTTTAGGTTCGGATTAAGCATCCTTTATAGTACAGTTACTAAAAAATCTATTGGCAGTCTTTTTGCAGTCTGAACAATTTGACTCTTCTGTCCTATGGTGGTTCGAGTCTATTTTAAACTTGTTCCCCGCTAATCATCAATTGATGACCCTATACAGGCACAGAGAACCGTACTGTCGGATCTATCAAAATGTATGAGGTCCAAAGCCGTTCTTTGTGAATTTAGTGAGGGGGTTCAGCGTGAAATCCTTAGCTTAACCGTTCGAGTGACGAGCATTCAAATATTTTCTATCAAGCCCTCGGAACGCGTGCCCGAAATCGCCGGGATTTCGACGCACGATGACACGAGCGTGGACGATTCTCGTGTTTGCGAAACCGCTCGGATACAGAGCACGGTCGATGGAGTCTGCAAAAGTCGATTCTGGTTTTCGCTAATTCAGCGGAGCGTAAGCCGGAAGAGGGAAGAGGGGGCACAACAGGAAAGAGCCGAGTCGAAAACGTGGTTTTTCGCGCCATATGTGTGCTCCACTTTTAGTCCGGTTAACACACCGATTTATCCCCCGCGAAAGCAATGACTACCGCAGTTTTTTTCGAGTGGCTCTGCAAATCTCGCTGTTCGCGGAGCACGACCGGCCTCTGGATGTTCAGTCGCGACGCGTAGGGTTTTTGGAACGAGCCGAACGATTCCGAGGGTTCGGGCGGCAGCGAGGAACCCGCCGGAGTTCCCGGGGTTGCATTGTCGTTTTTCCCGTGGAAATTCGATGGAGCGGTGCGAAGGTTGCGGAAGGGCGGAAAGGGATCGACGGCCACACCGCGCCGCGACACAGCCCCGGCTGGCGTTCTTCCAGTACGGAAAACATTTAAAACAAAACCTGCACGGCCGCTCTCGGTCGTTGTACTACAGCCACATCAGGTATGCAGGTATTCGTTACTGTCCAAAATATGGCTGGCTGCGTATTACCTTCGCATCTGCTGATTCATATTTACAAGCCAGCTAACTCCGCACGACGCGATCCGCGACGCACAGTGGTCTGAGAGCGGCTAAAACTCCATATTTTCAAGTGTCTTATAAAATCAAATTTTTTATATTTTTGACTAGTAGGGGAGTAAATCAAAACGTTTCAAATGTTTCGAATGATTCAAATTCGGCAATTCCATAAAAATGAATTAAATTCGGCCATGCTAAGCATACCTAGGTTTCAGAATGAATTCAAGCGCATGTTTGAAGAAACCGTATGCGCCTGTAAAAATACGAAAAATATTTTTTTTTCTGGCTTACTTCGAGTACTAAGACTCGGAAACAATCGTGGAAACTATTTATTTTTAATTTCTGTGAGCAGTTTTACATGTAGTGCCATTAAACGTGGAAAAGAGCAACGTTAATGAAGTTTAAAATGCTATATCTCTCTTGCGCCAACGTGCGCCAACGTGTGCATGCTAAAAACACGTTTGTAGATGTCTAAGTAACTAATAAATCCAAAATTCAACTGCGGCAACCTGCGGCTTCGCGTTTTATCTCATAAAATGTCGGTGAAAAACGTGGTGTCGTCACCGATAAATGGCGAGTTGATTTCGCTATATCCACTGCTGCCGCCAATCTGTAGTGTTTTGTTTAGGATGCGTTTATGTTGCCACGCAACAGTATTTCTGGGCGACATAAACAACTGTTTTTTGATCTGGGTGTTTATGGTTCTTCTCTGTTTCTCGTCATTTTTAAACAAAATGTTCCGGTGTGCGAATCACGAATTGGTGCAGTGCCTTTTGGAGTGTGATCGTGATTTAGAAAAATGCGTTGAAAAAATAAAATCTCGCAACAACAACTCCCATCTCCTGACCAATTCGCGTATAGAGGAATTACGTTTTTTTAACACGAATGAAGACGTTTTTAATTTTCTTTTGGTTTCGTCTGACCCTTACATAAATAAATTTCGTTCAGAACCAAAAACAAAAAACAAGCTACCATTTGATGAACGAGTTGAAGCTCTACTGATGTAAATTTCGATAACAACTTGCATACCTAGGTATACTTTTTTCATTCTCTCTCTCATTCTCTCTCATGCCACGGGCTAGAGGCATGGAAGTAGAGGGGCGGTCCATTGACCGTCCCGGGTGAGGTCAGGTTTTTAGTGGGTATGAGTACGCCAAAAATCTGCGACCTGAGCCCCACACTACCCCATTCTGGGGTGTGCGTAAGGCATTTTCCTCCTCTTCCTTAAAAAAAAAGTACCTTTTTCGTGTAAATAATAAGTTTAATTAAAATGTAAATAACCGTTACCTCTATATCATAAATTTTTATTAAATTTTGTACATAAGCGTATTCTTCTTATTTCATTTTATTTTAAATTACATAAAATTATTATTATTTAAATTAAGTAGTATTTTTTATGGAAAGGACTTATTTTTTATCATTTTTAATCTAAATTCAATTATATTTCATTTTAAATTTATTTTATATTCAATCTATGTGTCAAATTTATTATTTATTATTTATTATTAATCTATTATTTATTTTTTAATTAATTTATTTATTTCTATCGTGCCCAAGAACAATTAAAAACACTTTCTATCGAGAATTTTTTCGAAATAGAGCTTTCCTAGGGTTTTAGCCGTTTTCGGCCTTTTCAGACCACTGTACGACGTCTCTCTGTCCTCCCAGAAATGATTCGAGGTATTTGTACAGAAAGCTGACGCCATCTTGGATTTCGATGATCTTTAAATAAGTTGTCGGGGGCATGACTATGAACAACCGCCGCACAACGTGACGAATGGCCTTTTTAGCTGGACAAAATTAACTCTCAAATAAACAAAAACTAACTGTGCTAATATAATCTAAAATAACCATGTATTAAAACCCTTGAATATTAAAACTTAAAATTCTTTTGTTGTATGTTTACAGACCGTGTAAACTTCACCTAAAAGACGAACGCCTAACCTATAAATGAATGGGCATATTTCCATACGCGCTAGATATATGTTAAAATGTACTAAGGAGTATTTAAATTTCCTATACGTGATGGATATAACATCTCAAAACGTGTATTTTCACTTTAGTAGTTCCAAAGTATCGATAACATTCCTCTATTTTTGTAAATTAAGTGTCAAAGACGGTACTTATTTTTCCAAAGAAACGCCCATGTTACTACTCTTCGTTAATGAATTAGTATATGCCCCACCTCGCCCCACGCGATCATTTTTACATAGAATAAAGTAGAGATTCTCTACTTTATTTTAGTACCAAAATTGGCTTGCAGAACGTTGCAGAACTATACTAACTTTTACAATGAAGTTACGTCGTTTTACGTACACACTCGTGACAATCATAGCCCGGGTCGGAAATTTCGAACGCAGCCGATGCCGATTGCCGTCGCCACTTAGCGGTTTGTTTAGTCTACTCGTTGAAACCTATGGGTTGGTCTCATTCATTGTATATTGAAGGAATAAACAATGATAAGATCCCCGAGTTTTCCTCTGAACTTTCTTCGTATGAAAATTCGTTTCTTCAGTCGTAAACCCAAATATTTGTCGTAACACAAATACGTTTAGATATATTCTATTTACATTTGTTTATAAGTTATTAGTTTTAGTTATTAGTATATAAGTTATTTGTTTTTAGCAACCGAGAACGTTTCTATTTAAGACTGATTTTGATCTCTGTTATTTCTTTTGTTTTATTTATATTTTCATGTTATTATATTTGTATTCAAATAATAAACAATAATATGAAGTAGAGTTGTTATTTATAAATTCAAACCTTATACTAAACCAAAGAATAATTCTTTCCCATTAGAATATGTCTGAATCTCCAAAACGTAACATTTACAATAATTTTCCAAAATTACATTCTTTTTGTCCATACTTAAAAATGACGTCTTCTTTGACAATATCTACTACTTGTTAAATCATTTTGTGTTACATAGATCCATTACTAACTTTGTTGTATTTTATATTTAATTATAAATCATTTAAAATATATTGTTTAATTAACAAAAACCAACTAAATGTTGTAAGAAATTAATAATTATTCATATTTTATGCAACTGTAAATATATTAATCGATAAATATAGAAAAATAGGCGATTTAGAATTTTGTCCAGCTAAAAAGGCCATTCGTCACACTGTGCGCCGCTAGGTCTTAGTTTTCGAGATATTCGCAAAAAACCATGGTAATTATTTACAAATTACGTTGACCTTGACAAACTTGGGCGATCTGCGTGAGTGTACACATATTGTATTCTCTCGAACTTTCCAGTTCACAGATGCACTCGCACAGCCGACTCCGCTGCAGTAGTCATCGTCGTCAATCTCCCAATGACGGAAAAGCGATATCGGTCTTTTCGCCGATACTCGAGTGTAATGAAAAAAACGCGTTTCCCGCACAACGAATAAAAGTACTATTATCTTGATTTATTAATGCCAACATTCTGTGGATATTGGTCTGTACCTGTAAGAAACCTGTAAGAAATTTTATAATTAATTAACGGTTTCTATTAAAGTCTAGAACCGAAAGATCTAATCGGGAATATTCACCAATATAAATCACGTAATCTTGGAACTCGAATTTCTGACGTTAGGTTGCTCTAATTCTGATACTATGATCCCGGCTTGATCCAATTCACACCTCTCGGTTCTAGGTTCGTCCAATTCAGTTCTATATCGGGTTGTTTCGATTAGGATCATTGTGTCCGGGATAGACTGGGCATGGAGTTTGCTTCGTTTCGAAATCGATTTCTCCGATTCCAAAATAGACCCAAAAAGACATATGTTTCCGAGTTTAGCTATGGCTTAGTAATTTTGCAATGAATTTAATTGCTTCGTGAAAAATACGTATTTTGAATTCATATCTTCGCGCATTTACCTGTTATTACATCGATAAATTTATACATTAATATTAATGCATCAGAACTATATTAAACTAGCATCTACAAATAAATATTTATATATATGCAAAAGTGTTTTTGCTTCGGAATTATTTCATTTTCAGATTTCCGTCTAGTTTAAACACTGACACATTGTCTACGTTGACTATTAACACGTTCCTCGCCACTTTAAACTTCAATTTTCGAAAGTTACTGTAACCGAAAATGTACTCGACACTTTGACGAGTAATTATAAACTGTAGTAGAGTATCCGCAACGCATGAACTATCGCACGGTTTCTGGTTACAGCGGTACACGTTGAAAAATGCTATCGATCTTTTCAATGCGAGATCCCCGAATTTATTGTCGATACACCGGCGAGATTCTATCCGCATGACGCAACAGACAGCAGTTTCAACGTCCAGTCAATCAATCTTGACTCATAGCGGCGCTGAAACTTTCACGCCTGGTAAATTACTCTCATTACTATGATCACGAAGTGGCCCGACAGGTATCATTAATTACATGAAAATTCGAATCCAAGTGGTTACGGGAACTGCCTTCGAATCTCACATACTTGCTTCATTTATCACTCTTTTAACCTTCATCTCTTCCCTTTCATATTTTTATTTGATCGTATAAGGACTAGAATAATTTATTCCTTTACTTCATTCCACGATACAGTAACACTGCCATTAGCAGAAAATATTTTACCAAAGTCGTTGGTATTTTTGCTGCTTCAGAGAAATTGGTAAGTAAACTAATCGACGTAAACGTAGGTCAGATAATATCCTTATCCTTGTTAAACGTGTAATAATTGCGCTACGCTGACAAGACACGTACATGTTTACGTTGCCCTTCGGAGGACGCAATTTAACGCAATTATAATAATAAAGTTAAATGAAACGGCCGGCGGTAGACACACCCTGAAGCAGCTCGACACGTGCACGCACGTTCGTGAATATTTTTCATGCCATTATTATAATATAATTACGTGAAATGAGGGAAAAGAGATATTTGCCGGAAAACTGCTCGGCGTGCGCCGCCCCGTGAATATTTTTCTACATTTAATATTCTCGTTGAGCGTTGTTTCCTCCGTGAGTCCCCGGTCCACGTCACAATTTACATTAACAAAATTACTCCGCGTCGAAAAGTGCCGGGGAGATGGTGAAAAAAAAAAAAAATAAGAAAAAATGTGGAACGCGCTCGCGGAGCACACTCGTGGAATCCGAATGCAGCCGCGCGGAATTTCGAGTGAAGTTGCGCGATTAATACAAGCGCGTCGTTAAAGCGGCGCAGTTAAATTCCGGAAATGTCCGATTAAATAAAATATACCTATTATAGAAGGTATAACATATGCAAATACTACCGTACAATTCAAATTTCATTGCGCAAGCACCGAGTTCCCGGATACCCAGTACAACAGTGCTCATTTAAATTTGATTACAGTAGGTTCTCGATTATCCGAATCTCCGATGCCTGAAGTCTTTAGTGTCTCAGCATGCTTCAAATGTAAATAGCCCAATTTACGTTAATCCATATGCAACACTATTTATTGTACAAATTAATAAAAATTGAATTTAACATTATAACTGTTCCAATATTCGACCAGTCATGTGCCCCTTGGTTTGGATAATCGAGGTGTTACTGTAAATCTGTAACACTTAAATTTGCACGACCCATCCCCACTCTTCCCCACCACTGAGTGCCTCGAACTCAGCGGAGGACAAGCAAACAACCCTTCCCCTTCTACGACGCTATTCCCCTAATCTGGTGACACAATAAAGAAAATTTCAAATTCAGTAAAAGTGGTCCGATTTACGTCATGTTTGGACTCATTTTAATCGGAAGAGTCTCAACAACCCACTGGTACCACATCCGTGTACCGCAGTCTAGTAATAAATTATCGATATAATAATTGTCTCGACTTCCAAGTAACAAGAGACGGTAAAATTTAATTTCTAATTCAATCTTGTCTTAGCATTTGCAAATCTTACATTTTCCATTATGTTCTACTATCACCGGAGGGTCAATGAATTATAAGACATTCTAAAGGCAAGCGGAAATAGTAGGTAGTAAACAGCAATAACACGCGAAGTCATACTGGACGAATATTCCAGCTGAATATTCGCAAAGGAGAAGCTCGCGAAAAAATTTCATTTTAAATTTCCAATTTACTTTCGCGCAGACCACCTACCCTTCGGTTGCACCACCAATAAAAGACTGCCTCGTATAATTTGGCAATTTGAATATCTCGCGATGTTTCTAATAAAAATTGATGAAAAATACGTACAGAGGTAATGGCAATGGAGACGGAGAGGAAAGGAATACCACGGGGAAACCGGTAAACTTTCGATAATTGATAGACGAATTATGAATGCGTCTTCTTTTTCCCTGCAGGAATATACATTTTGTAACGGAAGCAGCAGGCTCGCTATAAACACAACTCACCCTATTCAGTAATTGAATGCCGGGGTTGCACGATAAACGAGACCGACTCGGCCTTCTCGCCCGCGCAACTAGAAATATTTGCTCTCATTAATGAAAATACCGAAACGGTTAAATTTCTTCCCCCCTCCCCCACCCACCTCAGTCGTCACGGAAATTGCATGTTCCGAGCGAGGGGTCTCGTGTTACGATTTTTATTTCCGAAACGTAATTACCTGCTCGCTCTCAATCCACCCCTTCTACCTCCTTTCTTGGCTTCTTCTCTTTGCCATCTTGATCTGCCTAAAATCAACCCTTGTGGACGCTCATTCGCGGTGAAAATATGCACTGAAAGATTTTAATTTATTTTATACGTGCAATAAATAGACTGTGCATTTCACGCTGTGATTGCGTGATTTTCAATATAAAGTGTTGTGTTTTTTGGGTATAAAATTGCAATAAAGAATATTTGAAATTGCAATCATAAAAATTGTGATTGCAGATTTTATTTTTTATTGTAATTTTAAAGTATGTGGCAAAGGATTCTAAAAGTGCATTACGAAAAAGCCGATTTGGTGCAATGTAGTCATCAACGTAGAAAATAAATAATTAAAGTAAAATAAATTGCGTCCTTCCTGCATTAAAAGCATGTGATTCTTTAAAATACTACATCTCGTATTTGGTAAAAAGTTGCGATTATGAAAATTGATGCCTAAAGTTTTTGTGAGATAGCCATGCCAATAAAAAGTAAAAAATAGCTTCTGAATTTTGTACATCAGAAGGATATGTGATTTACTAAAATACATATAAAGTAGTAAAAAGCAACCGAATATTAATGTGGTCCAGAATTTACGTGGACTCGTATGAAATGTTTAACGAATTCCTCTTTTACTCTTGCTTCAGTTTTATTCTCAATAATTCATATCTGCATAAACGTTCGCAGTGCAGCGATAAATTTGCTCAAATCTATTGCAATTTTAGAGCCATTTTGAATAATGAGTATATATACCTATTTCGCCATTATGGGACAGTTGATTTATGCATGTGTGAGTCTCCCAGTGTTAGTATCGCATTCGTAGCAGTGTAAATATTTTCTATTCTGTACCGAGACCAATTGTAAACAATCAACGAGAGTGTATCGTGTATGCTGAACGGACAGCGATACTTTGAGAATTAATGTGTTTAAATTTTCAGTAATGAGTTAACCTAACTCTACCACCGCCAGCCACAACCGTCATAAACTCGGTTAATTATGATTGGTTGTGGTTGGTCTAGATTCTTTGCTTATTAATTATGCAAGTTTTCATTCATAAACATCCGCAGCTTCGACACGAATCGCGACATTACTATATAGGTTAGACTACACTATAGCTTCGTGACGTCACTCAGGTTCTGACTGTACTGATTCTACTTTTTTCACTTCAGTTTTCTCGATCTGGTGACGTTGCTTGCGAGGCACGGACAGTACATAAATAAATGAAAGGTGAGACGTTCGGATTAAGAAAGGTACATCCTGTTACAAAGGAGGACAAAAAGAAGAGATAGAATTTTCCTGAAAATGACGGCCAACGAAACGGACGACGATCGTAGGTGCGACCGACGGGATTTTTCGGGCGGATCGTTTGACGTGCAAAGGAGGAGGCGGAACCCTGTGAAAATTAGTGGGAGAGAACGGCGTAGTGGGGTGGTGCGGGGGGGGGGGGGGATTAGGGGAACGGCGGCGACAAAACTGGAGGAAAATTATTACCCGGAGTCCTGGGAATCGCTGGCTCGGTGATTCGGTCAAGTACAGTTTAGCGAGAGTTAACGAGCAGGGTTGAACGCTCACGCGAGTAGGCAGCCAGTCGCGTGGATTCCGAGCGGCCGTTGCTATACGCTCCGCCGATTTAAAATCCGGCAGATTTTCAGCGGCGCGCGCGCTCGTTTATTTTCCGCCTTTAATGCACGCGATATGCAGTCGCCTGGATGTAATTTCGCCGCTCAGACGAATTTTTATGACCGGAACGGGATACAAACGGATGGAGTGCAATGTTTACCCGTTCGGATGATCGTTAATACGATTTATTTGATGGCGGCCGCTGCTAGCTGAACTTTTTGATGAACAGGCCCAGCAGCCACGGTGCCCTGCGAGAGCCGATCGCTTCATTTACGGTTCTTTGGATTCTTCATCGCTCACGATTGGCTTGGTAACTCGGACGAACCGCGGAAAGAGAATCGAGCGAGGAACACTCTGCGGGAATCTTTATGAGTGCGACGTTTTGCTCTTTCTTTTTATGACAATGCGCAACACTGGAAACAGAATTTCAATTTCGTGCAGAAATTGACAAAAAGACTCTTCGTTCTGCTTGTTTGACTGCCAAATAAATAAACGATTGTTAAGATTGAATATTTAAAATTCTCCACGAGAATGGACATAGTACCCTAGGATAATGAGCGTTCCCGAGGGTTAATCCTCGCAAGATGGGCTTTTGACGATTTTATGGCAGCCATGGCAAGGTTCAGTCAAATCTATGTACACCCACTGATTTGATATTAACCCTTAGCGCTCGAATGGCGACTGTAAGGCGCCACTAAAAATTCCTGTATCATTATTCAAAATATTTTCTACATTATTAAATTTGTTTGTATTTAATCAACTTTTCAGTACTGTACGAGTAAATTGCACCATTTTCGTATGTATAGCATGAAAAATATATGTAAAGGGGAAATATTCTAGGTCGGAAGAAATGTTTCGTTCTAGAGTTAAAATGGCTTCGAGTGCAAAGGGTTAAACATTTTTTATCCTATTTCTTCAAATACAAGCAGCAGCTAATGATACGAATTGGTTACTAGAAAATTCGAATTTAGTTGAAACGCTTGTAACTCTGGGTCAAAATGGACCCCAGTCCCGCTATTCGATGCTTTACCACTACGCCCAAGTGTATCTATATTTCGAAGACTGGAAGAATAACGAAAGATATGATTGCACCACCCTCGAGTCGACATCGGGTAACGCGAATGTAGGGTGCGTAAGCATATTAGCCGCGACACAGCTATTAATCAACATTTAATTTATCCGATCGCGTCGTACGGTTTTCAATTAAAGTTTCGATTCAATCGGCCCCGGAATTATTTTGTAGGGCGCTCGATGGAATTTACAACGGGCGCCGCGTTGTTAAATATTAGCGATTGCGCGCGCGCGCGCGCGAGAGAGCGTGCAGATCCGAGCCTCCTAATCAAAACACTGTCACATGCCGGTTTAATTATTCCGGTTAACTTGGTTTGTAAAAGTAATATTTCCGTGTAGCGTTTCGCTGACCGCCGCGCCATTAATTCGCCGGCTGACAGGGGTTACATTACCGCTGGAAATTTCGAGAAGGGAAAGCTTAATTGCCGTTTTGAAGTGCCGCGAGCCCCGATAATCCGCTTGCAAATTGCAGATTGCACCTGAGAGGGAACTCGTTGCTTGGGATTGGCGTTAAAAGCAACGCCAATTACAGGGCAATCGTTATTTGACAGCTGGCAAGCGCGTGAACCCTCTGTTAAGCTTCATTAATGAAACCTGTTTCACTCTGTCTCGCGGGCTTGCGAGCCAGCGATCGAACGAAACCAAGTTCGGTTTACTTTTTTCTCTTTTTGTTTTTTTCTTTCTTTTTATTTACTTTTCCTCACCGCTTTGTGTCCCCGGCTCGATCGACTCGAACCTTCGTGACCCGTTGCCTCAAGAGCCTGTCAGATCCTGACGAAAGCTTAAATTCCAATCAATTATGCAGAAGCGAGCGCGCGCTGTCGGCTTATTAATTTCGTTCCAGCACACTGAAATGCTCCACGCCTGATCGGAGCGACGAGAAATTCCCCGGCACTGTGCGTTAATGCTTGATAAGAATCGTTGAGGTTCGCGCAGCCGGCAATAAATATAAAATTAACCAGAATCGACGGTTTCTAAGTATAAAGTTTCCACCGCGAAAGTATTAATGTATTCGCTGCTAATCAGCGATATTATATTCTCCACGTTTATAACCGTTTTATGAGTATCTGCTGCCGAATTTCATTAATACTATTATCCTACGTCAGAGTTAAACGTTAATCGGCTGAAAGGCTATAGCCGGTTTTGGGGGCCAAATCGGCCCTGGCAGGGATTTTATTCCAATTTGCGCCATTCGATAGCCTACCAAAAAAGATACCTTTCAGCCAAGTTTTAGCCCTATAGCTCATCTGTAAGGGTAGTTACAGAGGAAAAACGAAAATCCAGTTTTTGGCCCATTTTCCCCATTTAATGACAATTTAAAATTCTGAAAAAAATCTGACACATTTCGGATACCAAACCACATACTTTGAGTCGTTTTCAGATTTTTCCGTTGTAAACTCTGGCTGTAAAAATCGAAAAACACGAAAAAAATCGAAAAAATGCAGATTTCATATGGAAATCTAAGAGTGACCCAATCAGAATTAATTTAGCAATAAGATATTGTCCTAAGTATTATGCTCAATTTTTTTCAAATTCCTGCGATTGGTGCGTCATAGTAGGAAAAAATAAAAACCACTTTTTTCGGCGTTTTTTCCGTGAAAAACTAAGTTATAATTATCGTAAAAATATATTATGTAATATTAAACATCTCTAAGTTCAGAGAAACATCGTCCAGACTTTAAAAATTGCGTAATACAAAAAACGACAATTATACTACGCAGGATATATCCCAATATTTCGAAGGTATTTTCAACGGCGCCGGTTGGTGCAGTAGCTATGGTCTCCGACTGCGGAACCGCTGAAGACTTTTTGGACAGGGTTCGGATCTCGCCCCGGTCCAATTTTTTTTTTTCTTTAATCACATGTTTTTTCGATTTCTAACCGTATGATTGTTGTTACGCTGTTGTAAAAACATTTTTTAACTATGTTTAAACTATTTTTTAATAATTTTCCGGAAAAATATTTTTGGAGTACTTTCGGCCTTTAGTCATCTACGGGCTGTATTACTTATCTACTTAACATTTTTTTATATGGAATAAGGGATTGATTATTTTTGTGACAGAAAATATATACATGAAGTATTATTAGGAATAATCTGTAATAATTATAGGTGGATTGGTATGCAGTGGAATCATGTATGGCGTTTTCAGTCTTCGTCGCTATCTTCGTCAATTGTCGGTGTTATTTGGTCGTTATTGAAAATTCTGGTGAGCAACTCTGCTGGCCGAACTATATCTGTGTCGTATCGAGCATAAAATGAATATTAAATGATAGCAGCTACATGTGAGCAACATCCAATAGTGCGATTACCATTGGCACATTCACAACAATACCGTTTTATACCGGAATGACCAGTTGTGTTTGGTATATAATCTATGTAGCATTTGTACGTTTTGCGGTTGATATGTCGCGATTTTACTTCCAATTTTACAATATTATTATTTTCTATTAAATAACGGACATTAATTTTATTATCGTGTTCATCCATTATCTCGGCCAAATACGAAACAGCTTAAGATAATTGGTATGATCCCGTGAAAAGTATCTTCAAATCGTCTTCTGTTATTTCCGGAAAATCAAAAATATCGGTGGAAGATATGTTTTTAAACGGCGTTTTTCTGCGACAGCTGCTCGTTGCTTGTAAAAGATATAATAAAAAACAGCAAAGACTATTGGAACACCTCAATAAAGCAATGTCCACGGCTCGATTGTTTCAGTTAAATGCCCAAAGTCCTGAATCGAAAATGTCCTTCATCAGGAATTTTTCCAGACAACAATGGTTATAGTTTTCCGAAGCATAAACATCGTTTTCATAATATCCCTAATAATATTTTTACTTGACAGAAACAGATACAACAATACCTCCCGACCCCAATATAACACTAGATTTATTATTAACAATAAGTAAAGTACCGACTACAGATAAAAGATTTAACAGACAAGTCGATGCACTTATTCCATGTAAAAAAAATGTTAAGTAGATAAGTAATACAGCCCGTAGATGACTAAAGGCCGAAAGTACTCCAAAAATATTTTTCCGGAAAATTATTAAAAAATAGTTTAAACATAGTTAAAAAATGTTTTTACAACAGCGTAACAACAATCATACGGTTAGAAATCGAAAAAACATGTGATTAAAGAAAAAAAAAAATTGGACCGGGGCGAGATCCGAACCCTGTCCAAAAAGTCTTCAGCGGTTCCGCAGTCGGAGACCATAGCTACTGCACCAACCGGCGCCGTTGAAAATACCTTCGAAATATTGGGATATATCCTGCGTAGTATAATTGTCGTTTTTTGTATTACGCAATTTTTAAAGTCTGGACGATGTTTCTCTGAACTTAGAGATGTTTAATATTACATAATATATTTTTACGATAATTATAACTTAGTTTTTCACGGAAAAAACGCCGAAAAAAGTGGTTTTTATTTTTTCCTACTATGACGCACCAATCGCAGGAATTTGAAAAAAATTGAGCATAATACTTAGGACAATATCTTATTGCTAAATTAATTCTGATTGGGTCACTCTTAGATTTCCATATGAAATCTGCATTTTTTCGATTTTTTTCGTGTTTTTCGATTTTTACAGCCAGAGTTTACAACGGAAAAATCTGAAAACGACTCAAAGTATGTGGTTTGGTATCCGAAATGTGTCAGATTTTTTTCAGAATTTTAAATTGTCATTAAATGGGGAAAATGGGCCAAAAACTGGATTTTCGTTTTTCCTCTGTAACTACCCTTACAGATGAGCTATAGGGCTAAAACTTGGCTGAAAGGTATCTTTTTTGGTAGGCTATCGAATGGCGCAAATTGGAATAAAATCCCTGCCAGGGCCGATTTGGCCCCCAAAACCGGCTATAGCCTTTTCAGTTTCATCGACTGGCTAATGCTTAAGGCTAAAACATATTAATCACTAAAAATTGAAAAACAGGACTATTGTAATTTTGGGAAAACAAGAAACAGGTCCATTGTGTTTACAACCTGACCTTGAGACGACATTGGGATCACCTCGAGGGTACACAAAAACGCTTGGATCATATTTTTCTATAAATTAAGAGATTATGCTCAGTTACGAGGTCGAAACCAGGTCATCCAGAAAAATTCGTGCAAAATTCCAGAAAAAGTTTAATAGTTTATGAAAATTTAAATCTGACCAACTCTTTAAATAAAGTCGTATTGGTTCGAATTTTAAAAAGTTTACCTGGCGTTGCTACTTTGTAATTGTTTAGAATTGAAATATCACTTGGTTCACGGGGTCAAGTGGTTGACAACAATTTCGAGTAGACAGTATAAAAATGTGGATCAAAATCACGACGTTTCCCCGAAATTCTGTAGGAGATAATGCGATTTCCGACTTATGACGTTGCAACGGGAGTTCATCTTCAGAGAATGATGACCCCTCCGACACGCCGTTACCGGTCTTCGTATTCCATTAGTTGGCCAGATTGTTTCGGCAAATACACGACACATTCGGCGAATCAGATAGCCGCGATTTTAAAACTGGGTCGAACTGTCTCGCCGTCATTGGAAGTTACTATTAAAAGCGTTCGAAAAATCCCTGTAATAAATCCAATTCCCTCTAAAGTGATTTACGCCAGAAGCTTTCCGATGTTTGTCGTTTTTTTTTGTCCGGAAACGTTGAAACGCTCTTTTTCGGGTAACATCAACTATTCGAACAACGTGAACCATCATTAAAAACATCGTAAAATATTTAGCGTGAATCGGCGATTTCGAAAATGTTCTCCTTAAATTGAATATACGAAATTCAATAAAACAAGAGATGTTCTGTGACCTCGCGTCCTTCAATTACTCTTTGAACAGTATAACGGATTCGATCTTTTAAATAGAAGACTACTTTACGTTAAAACGGTTGGAATAATAATGCAATTAAAAATTAGATACGGCAACAAGAAGGGAAACTCTCTGTAATCCTTCATTTTACAATTGTTAATTGCAAAAAGTTAGAACCCCATTTTCTTCACAAGGCTACACTTTGCTATTAATAAAAAATTCAAGCCATTTGAAAGCAACATTTGGAATTCCATTTATAGGAGACCACACTTTTCAAATTGAATGATGACAGTTCAGCTATTAAATTGGAAATTCTGACTGCAACGCAAGGAGATTCTGCAATCCATCGTTCTACATTTGTTGCGACCCGAGATGCCCGAGGATAATATTTGGAATCCTATTTTCGGAAGACTGCACTCCGCATTACAAATCTAATGGATGCATTGCTTGCCTTTGAGTATTCGTTCCATCGAATATGCATGAGTACACTGTTAGCAGGCTTCTCGGTTCGATGAAACGTGATTATTCGATCTTGTACTGAATTTTCAACCCGAAAACTTGGATTCAGTCGGAAACTGGAATTCACTTCTACGGGGAATTCTTCGATCAAGCTCATTCACTGCGGAGCAAGTTGAGGAAGCCTAGGAATCACAAGTCACCGTCTAAATCTCGTTCCCCGTCTTATCTAACGTTTCCCTATCTAGAATAAGATTGATACTTAATTCATCGATTTCCGGCGCGGGATTTGCAACAGCCCGGAGGCAATCTACTCCCCGAAGCAGGAGAAACGTCTGACCCGAATCACTGTTCTTCGTTTTCGTAGTAAACTACTGATCTTAGATGAACCGACTGTAACACGTTTCCCCATCGACTTCGAGCTTCTTTCCTTGGCTATCCTTTATCTACCTCGGCCCGATCAATTTTAATTATTTCACCGTCCGTTTCCCCGTTAATACTTAAAATATCATTTTTCCTCCAAGATTTATGGCGCAGATTTCGCAAGAACCCGCGGAAACCGTCGACATCGGTTTTTTAAAATTATTTTTATGCAAATGTACTATTTCTCATAAACTCCTCGAAAAAAGATTAACAGAAAATTCGTCGATTTTTCATTTAATTTTTCTGTACACTTCAATTCAATCAATCGTACTTTGTTTATCGTGCGATATTTAAAATGGATGACTTTCCGTAGAATTATTATTGAGAGCTGAAAGGAAGTCTCCTGAGACGGCATAGAGGCAAGAGGAATTTCTTGCTCGGCCACCAACCCCTCTTTCATACAGTACTGCTTTCTGGAAGGGGACAGTTTCTATAAAGCCACCTACATTTTGGTGTATTTTTAAAAAATATAGAGAAATTTGTTACTTTTCAAATATTTATAACATTGTATACTGACTACTGAGTAGAGATATATACGCCACTCTCTCACAAATGTTTACGTCTTCAATTTATTTACATTTTCGTCGAAGGCCGCGGAACGGGAGTGCGAAATTTCTATAAAGCCACTTAGTTTGTGCTCAGATTTTGTGTGGATAACACGTGAGTCTCAGCAAAGAAACTTTAATTGTAATTCAGATGTGCGTATTTATACTAAAATTGATTTTTAAATTCATAAAAATTGTATATATATTATATTTGTATTTATTTTTATTAGAATGCCACGAGGCAAGTTGTTGACCAGTGAAGAGAAGGCATCCATTGATGCTTATAATCAATTGCGAAAAAAATTAATAGATCGCGTACTTTAATAGATAATTATATAAATTTGGGCAAGAATATGATAAGAAACACCCTACAGGTGGAAATAAAAAATTGACAAAAAGACAATATTCATTATTGATGAGGCTGGCAGCAAGGAAAACAAAAAGTGCAGCACAACTTCGAACTGAACTACAACTACCAATAACAACGAGGCGTGTGCAGCAAATTTTAAAAAGTTCAGGGCGATTTAAATGGAAAAAATGCTCCAGAAACCAGCACTCAAAGAACGACACAACAAGCTCGTCTCGAATTTGCAAAAAGACATATGTCCTGGACAGAAGAATGGAACAATATAATTTTCTCCGATGAGAAAAAATTTAACTTAGATGGGCCAGATGGTCACAAATACTACTGGCACGATTTAAGAAAAGATCCTAACGTAGCAATGAGTCGTAACTTCGGTGCAGGCTCATTCATGATTTGGGCTGCGTTCAGAGCCAATAAAAAACCCTAATCTGTCGAATTAATCACAAAATGAATGCGTCACAATACACGGAGCTGTTGAAGATAGTCTTAATACCGTTCACTGAAGAAATTGAGACTGACAATTTCATTTTTCTACAGGATAACGCCTCAGTTCATGTATCAAGAGAAACAAAGGAGTGGTTAGACAGCAGAAATATCGGGGTTTTGACATGGCCAGCTTGTTCACCAGATTTAAACCCAATTGAGAACTTTTGGGGAATACTTGCAAGAAAAGTATATGGCAATTGTAAACAGTACAATTCTGTTTCTGAGTTACGGACTGCAGTGAACGAAGCGTGGACATCGATCGAAGCAGAAACTCTTCCTGCTTTGATTGCATCAATGCCTAATCGAATTTTCGACGTTATTCGAAAAAATGGTAAGTATACTAAGTATTAATTTCGAAATTTAGAAGAAATTTTTGTTAATATTGATGTTATCTACTTAAAAAACGTTTGGCTTTATGGAAATTTCGCAGTTCGATTTTTGTTAAACTATATAATTTTACGTTTTTTTATAAATAAAGAATATATCTACGACTGCAAACATGTATATGGTTTCTTTTATTAATCCAAAAATGCTATGATGCATCAGCTTCTCATTACTATGACATAATTATAAGATTTCACCACAAAATCAGGCGGCTTTATGGAAATTTCGGGCAGTGTAGTATGTGTGACCGCTGTAACCACTATTTCGCTAGAGCTGGAAATACGTATGACTCGGGGCGTGTGCCCTTCTCGTATTCCTTTCAAGAAATTTCTTTCATGTCCCAATAATACCAGTTATTGCCTACTGGCTACTATGGTAAATAGCCGTGACCTTGATTTGTCGCGAGAAAACACACGCCACAACCCCGACGCGACGTTACGTCATCCGCGAGCCTCGTGCTCAGCCGTAAACGCAAATCCCTGACCGTGATTCGCACGTTTGCTCCACGAAACGGAAAGGAGAACCGGCTGAAAGAGAAAGGGCTCGTTACGCGGTGGAGAGTGGCATTTCTTTTTCATCGGATTTCCACGTTTCCGCGAGAAGCTTACAGGGGAACGAGTGATCCTGGGCTTAAGGTCGCCGGAGCTAAGTGAAACGCTTCCGTTTCTGCGGCACGGCGGGAAGCTTTAATCGCGCGAAAGCATAACAGTATCGTAAACGAAGAATGCGCGTAAACGAAGGCTCTACCCCCCGCGCGGGGTGTAACGACCACGCCGGGATTTTCACTGGTCGTCTAACTTCTCATTTGGCTACGCAGTACCTGGCGTATTAACCGGGACAATATCGAAGTGAAATTAAAAGAAACGCCGGTGCTTCATTAACTAGCGACGCGTTACTGTTCCCTTCGAATAACCGGAGAAATGTCTCCGCGTTCCTGACACTGCGAACGTCGGCGACACTGCGAAGAGTGTTACAGTGATGGACAAAATAGTAGGACACTTTACATATTTTTATATTTCGTGTACAGGGCGGTCCCCGTAAAGGCAGCCACGTAAATATGTTCTGCAGTTGTTGTGGTAATGAATGAAGAATCGAATGACGAAGTAAACGCGATGAGACACGAATGTACGAGATGTTAAATTACAGGTGTGAAGCAAAACTTCCGTTGCACATAATAGAAAATTCTCTCTCGAACGAGACTCGTTCGACTGCTCAGCAAGCTTACCGTATATTCACGAACCACGTCAAATCTTAATTTTTCATCCGCGAGTCCTCCGTCATCGCATAAACATCGCTCGAAGTCACGTCGATTTACAACGCCGTAAATCTCGCGAGATCCTCTGCGAGCAGGACCGTCTCGCGACTCCTTTAAAACCTGTTTGCACGATCCGTCATGCTTAAAAAAGTTCCACTCGGCGTCGTTGGATGACAAATAGACACCGGTGCGTTGGAGCAGTATCGCGGGAATCTATTAAATCCGCAAACAGGGAAGCATCGGCACGCTTTCACCGGCGCACGGGCTGGGCCGTCACTATAAAATAAATGAAATTAATTCGAAAATTTCCGTGTCATGAAACCGGTTCAAATTAGGCCTTTTAGTAAGCTGATACTTGATCGAGGCATACTGAATGAACCATATTTAACGCGTTGGTCTTCGCGTCTCGGAAATTAAGTTAGCCGTGAGACTTGAGTTCCAATAACAAAATTACAGTGCGATAAAGGAAAAATTGTATGGTGTCCGAATATTACAGTGACTCGCTGTAGATCCAAACACGAATCCCTTCGTGACCGACCCGTCCGTGCGAGGTCAAACAGAGACATGAATTTGGCTGCGATACAGCGCGGACGTACGCGGTATCGGGGCGGCCTCTCTCCCCGGTCGAGCCGGCACTTTATTAGGTTAATTCAATTTAAAGTTCTGGAAAAGTGCGTAGACAGAGGGAATTTTCTACGGGAGAGTATAAAGTTGCGCGGCCTTTTATCGCGTGCCGGGTCGCAGCGCCGGAAAAGAGTGAAACGAGCTCGCGCGCGCGGTTTCTTTTCGCTTCGCCCGTGTGTACGTACGGTCGGCAAGTTTTTAATTTTTACACCGAGCCACGACCCACCCCCGCGCGCCCCCGTTCGGCCGTTTACGAACTTTCCGTCGAGGAGAGGCACGGTCGAGTGACTTTTTGTGTCAGGAGCTTCACGAGCCCGATGAGCCTGCAATATTAACAAATTTCCCGCGGAAATTCGTCCCCGATGTGCGATTTCTGAGAGATCAGCCGAGGACAGAATGAAGTCGCGCCGGGCGAGGGTTGGGAAAAGGCGCGGGGGTGAGTAGGGCCGGGGAAGGGATGAAACAACCCTTAGGAAAGTTCAACGTCGATGCCCAGGCATCCCGAGGCGGGCTGAAACTTTTAACGCGTCTCGAACTCCGGGCTCCGACGAAGAAAAAGACGCAAAGAGGACGGGCTGAAATCGAGCTTCCAAGGGAATTCCGCTCTGGAATGTCCATTTCTGTTAGCTGGCTCTTCCCCCACCCTCCCTCTCATCTCTCTCTCTCTCTCTTTACCCCCTGTACACCCGCTACCATCCTGTCACCGGAAGATCAGTTATATTTCATGAATTCCTGCCGACCAGAAACGTTGTCCGCGTTTCCGTTGCTTTGAATATACGCTCTTCCGTGTCTTTTAGCCTGAAAGCTACGGTTGCACAGAACACCGGGCTCCCGAAACGTCAAATGAAAATGTTGGCGGTTGGGGTGGGGCTTAGGCAAAGCTCGCAAACTGTCGCCGGGACATCTAGGATACTGAATTTATGGAAATTAATGTCGTGTACCGTTTATACCCCACTCGAAAGCACATCGCTGTACAGGCTGGAAAGAAACGTTTGATCCTGGATATCGTTTTCGATATTTCGAACATTTATTATGATATGTAAAGGTCAACCCGACGTAAACAACGCGCAATCTTTGCTGAAACACGTAAGTTCTAAACTTCCACATTTCATCCGCTTCAACATGATTATTCTTGCTCAAGGTCATTTCAAGGTCAAAAAGGTGGTATCCACTAAATTCAGTTTTTTATTGTCTATCATGCTATTGTAAAAAAAAATATACTATTCCATTTAAAAAAACATCGGTGACCTTGAAATTTCATTAAAAAACACGACATAAAAAAATTTTTTCTTCACCATTATAATTGCCCCCTGCAATAGTGTCATTTTGTCCTCTGAAGTTTTCTGATAGGACTGTAAATACGACAGATATTTAGGTGTTCCCATTTATGTGGGACACCCTGTATATCGTTTATTTTAAAGTGGTCGCATTAACAGCTAGGTCATTAGCGACCACATAGATCACAATTGAATATAAAAGAGAAGGTTACGGTTATTATTACATTGTGGTGGGGTACAGCAAAAAACAAATTTATAACAGTTTATATATATATAAGGACGTTTCCAATATTGTTCTCGTTTAAATTTGTCATTTTCGATGGAAAATCTGGATCGTTGAGAAGAGAATTTAGGACATTCGAGTAGGATATGTTGGATGTTGTTGGACACGGCGCAAGTTGTACATTCCGGTGGGTTTTGTTTAGTTATCAGTATTTCGTGGGTATATCTTGAGTGACCTGTTCGGATGCGGGTAGCTGCGACCTGATCTTTCCTAGAAAGTTCCTAGAAAGAATCGGTTAGGGTCTCGTAGACATTGGTCTTAGTTTTATGTAGTTTGGTTTGGGTGCCGTTAGTCCAATTTGAATTCCAAAAATTTATTCTGGCTTTCTTAACATAGGATTTTGCATCAGGAAGGCTGGTTTTACAGTTATCGTCACAGGTTGGAAGATTACACGTTTCTTTTGCAGCTTTGTCTGCGGCTTCGTTACCAATGAGGCCAACATGTCCAGGGATCCATTCGAAGTTAATATATTTATTATCGTTTTGGATTTCTGATACAATTTTTTGGATACGTCGGATGGCAGGGTGTTGCGTCGGATTGCCAATGGCGTCAAAAGCGGATTTGGAATCAGTAACCGTGAGGGAAGTGTTCGAAGCGAAAAAAGAATGTTCAGTTGGAGCGGCGCGAGTCGATCTAAAATTGAAAGTTCGTGGAAAATTCAGTTTCCGAATTATAAGGTTTCCTCTGGACGCTGGTTGTCGGCGGGTTTCGCGCGCGGCTCGTTCTTACGTCGTGCGAAACTTCCGGCCGAAAAACTGGTTTCCCGACGGAATCGCTTCCACGGGTCCTGTTCCCGGGGCAATTCAAAGAAGCCGTTTCTCTCGACGCCGGAAAATTGATCGTGACCACCAGATTGCCCGGTAAGACGGGGAGAGGAGGAGTGTAACGTTCGGGGTTACCTGGATGCAATTCGCCCCGTGTTACGAGTGCTGAACCCGGGTGGAAAAGCGTCCGACTCCGACGTTGTTGTTGTTGTCTGCACCACGGCCGTGATGTAACTGTCGCCCGGCGATATCGACGTTGTTACCGTCGCCACAATTTCCAGCACGTTTCACTGTTCGACCGACACGCTCCGCGCCTCACCGTTGCGTCGCGTCGCATCGGCAAGTTAAGCCGTCCTTTGACCGAGGATCCGTTAATAGTTCCAGCGTGCGTCGTTATGATCCTCCCTTCGCCTCCCTTCCTGCATCCTCGAACCCTCCTTCTGACTTGACCGCAGGAACTATAACGATAATTGCGCTGAATCCTTCGTGCCGTCCGATGATCGATCGCAATTTTCTTCGGGCTTCGATTCGCCGCGTTTATTGCTCGAATCCACATTTCCTGGTATTCCCGGGTAGTAATATGATATAGGGTACGTCATCGTTAATTCTTCAACTCAGCCTCATAGCTCTATTTCCCTGGAAAGTAACACCGCCTCGTATTACTACCCGATTTTCTACTAGGCCGGATTTGCCATTTTTAAAAAAGTATGAAAATCGATAGCTTTGTAAGATTCGCGCTAACGAAACAGGCGCGAAATACGATAGGAAGGTGCATTTTAAACATGGTTGAAATTTCAACTTTGTGTCTGAATGACTTTTTCCGTTATCATTTTCTTTCGCGAAATATAAAATAATAATTGCCTGGTGAGAAAAATTTTCTACCCGAATTACAACAAACTGGAATGAAATGGAAATTTATTTTCTTTCTTAATATGTTTAACAGGTTGAAAATAATATAACAGTATTTTTAAATTGTTCTAATGCTTTTACAGTGTCAAATTACGCCTACTCGCTTTCTTGTCATAAATGCAGAAAGTCCGCTGTCTATCAATAACTGAAACGGTAGGCCAGGGCATTTTCAAATTTGATAGTGGGGATTCAAATTTGATCTTGAAATAGTAGTTAGTGTATTATAACAGAAAATTGATCGCGCGTTGTAAATCGCTTGGTGGCTCAATCTGAAACCACTGGAGGACCGTCCATTAATCCTTAATCTCGCAAGTTCCTATATAACCGCAGCCTTGTTTCATGTACATCCTACAGCTAATGAACCTATAGCCAATAACCTACATACATATAGCCGTGCAAACATACTAGTGACCATCCGCATAGAACAGAGTAATGTCTGTCCCAATTGAAAGGGGGAGTTTGAACCATTCTTCTTAATCTCGCGATATTCCTTGCAAAACCTTGCGTCTGTTGTGCAGAATAAATAATTGGAAAGATTTGTTTTCACGAAAAGTACAAATGACAATCACGCTACAGATCTACGCACTATAATAATCAGACTGCGATTTTTGTGCATTTTGTAACGACACAAGGCTTAACTTCTGCTTCTTGAAATAAGAATATTTTACAACTATAAAACTGGCGTTTGAACAAGAATTCTAATTACTCGATTAAAGATACCAAGTTGAATGTTAGCCCGAAATGAATTGGTTCCTACATTCCGCGCATAGTTGAAAGGGAAAGTTTGCAATGAAGCATCTTAGAGGAACGTGGTTATGGCGGTACCATTTCCCGCAGCGACGGCTACTGAAACTATAACGATAACCGCACAATTCCGGGATCTCGTCGGTTCGCTTTATTTGACCTCCTTGTCTTCTCTCTTCTTTGTTCTACACAGACACATCGATCCACAATATCGAGAGAAATATACGCCTATGTACAGGCCGTTCCATATCACGTGAATCCCACTTGTGTCAACCAATATTTACAGCTTGGCAGACCACTTTTCCAATTTTCTGTTTTATTTACAAACTGTAGGGATCATCATACACCGTAATCGACGTAGAAAATATTTGCTCCGCAGTATAGTTACATTTTGAACGCAAGATCCGTATTTCCAGAGGCATCAAAGAAAATGGTTAAACTTTACCACAGGAAACCAGAAATTTTTAACTTTTTTTATGCAATCCTGTAGTATTTGGTGAGAAAATTCCGGAAATCCAAGTCTTAATGTTAGGAATTCACTGACTCAAAAGTTATGCGTGTTTAAAGTTGAGCGATTTTAAGCGTTTTTGACAGATAAAGGCGTCGCCATGTTGGTATGCACTCAGTCTAACGTGCGGAGGCGCTAGGTGGCAGCACAAGCACGCGGTAATCAATGGCTCCGGTCATTGGACGATATCTGAGTACATACCAATATGGCGGCGCCCTTACCTGCCAGTAACGCTGAAAATCGCACATCTTCATACACGCATAACTTTTCAACCACTGATCTCCTAGGATTAAAACTTGTATTTTCGGCATTTTCTCGCCAAAATTTACTGGATTACATAACAGAAAGTTAAAAATTTCTGGTTTCCTTAAGTAAATTTTCAAATACTTAAATTATCTTGAAATTTCTGCTTGTAGAATTGATTCATTTTATTGACGTATTGTTTAGGATGAATTCACATATCAGACGCCCGGTGGAACGAAATGATAATTGAAAATGGCTGACTTGTGACGGTTCTTTCGCAAGATGCCTATAGACAGCACAGTTATTCATACTGTTCGTATTCACGTGTCGCGCCCGTCCGCTCGCATGAGCATTTTTTATAATTTCCAAGTGTCGATTCGATCCCTCGAAGCTCCATATATTATGGAGCAGCCTGTGTATGTACACGTAGACGCATTCGAAGCGGCGCTCGCCATGGAAATTGCGTTTCCGTGCGGCGATCGGCCAATGGTTTAATTACTAGGTTCGATATATTCCTCGATATCGCAAAATCAGAATGGGATAGAGCGGGTGTCGCGTCCGAATACATTTCGGTTACTCGTTATCGTTCCATATCTAGCACGAATATTTATTGTAAATTATAAACGTTTATATTTCCGGTCGCGACGGCCTGGCGCAGGATTAATTATCCCGTGCTTGTCAATTGATTGGGAGCCCCACGGTTTTAGTTTCAAACGAATTTCAGACAGAGACAACGAAACAGAGCGGTCTTGGACACCGGAGACAAACAATAGGATTAGCCAGAAAGCAATGGCCTACTTAAAAAAGAAAATCATCTGTACATCATGGATTTAATGCTTCGCGATCGAATGTTAATTGAAATCTCGCAGTGAAAATTATTATTCTCGAATAATATCAAACCAATTTTCATCCAATACAAAATTTGTGCAGGATTCATTTCGAAAATGAGTTGAAAATTCTGTAGCTAAGTTATTTAAATTTTCACCTGAATACGAAACATATTATCGCATTTTTAAATTAAAAAATTGCACTTATACATCCTTCTGTTCACTAGTCATAGATACCACATAGGGATTACTCGTACTAATAGCTGCTTGAAAGTTGAAATTACGGTACAGAAATATGATAACTTTTTTTAAATCGCGAGTCCATTTTGTCAGAGGACGTCAGTGAGAGAGACATCAGACGCGGGACGTCGGAACAACATGCATGATCTTGTTACGATATGGAAAATGAATGTATACAGGGTGGTACACTTGAAGGTAGTCACCTACCTATCTTCTTCCATTGTGACGGTATGAAAAACATTTCCCATGCAATTTATGTGGTATCACAAGACGACTACCCTGAAGAGAATAATTTTTTCAAACTCTTCTAGTTGCCGATGTCTTTTTTACAAATAAGTGTATATTCGTCTCCTTGTACTTTGTAGTTGACATTAAAACGTATTCAGAGATGAGAATGGCACGACCTTAATGTGACCTTTGACGATAATACTGATGGAAATGAATTTCATATGTAATTTCAATTTTGAGAACCGATGGTCACTTCAAAATCATATCATTATCATGAAAAATATTTTTTTAATCATCGCAATAGAAAGAGATGCATACCTGAAGGTGGCAGAAGAGAAGGCTACCTGTAGGTGGACCACTCTGTATAGCATGATGGTAGTTGGTCTTGTGGTACCACCAAAACTGAATGATAAATATTTTTCATATGATCACGATTGAAAGAGACAATCAGGGGGCCTAGCTTTAGATGGACCACCCCGTATAGCACGATGGTAATTCAATAATAAGAACGCCGCGTTTGCGGGCTTCTTTCACAAAAGGCTTCCGAGAGCTGGGCGCAACAGCGAACTTTGATTATCCGCGTAACGTGGCGTCACTTTTGCGTCGCGTCGGTGCGTTCGAGGCGCGCGTCCGTCGGCGCCGCGCGTCGTCGCGGCGCCACGAGCAGAGAACAATCATTGTAACAACAATCTGAGCCGAGGCGGCTCGTTAACGCCAATGAGCGACCGGGGGCGCGGTGGTGCTCCCGTGTTTCCTGTGTTCCCGTCACGAGAAGCCCAACGCCGAGGCCACCAATTAGCTACGTAAATCTTCATGCTTCCGGATATCCGGGAATCGCGTATTAAGCTCTCGCAATTAGCGGGTCCAATTAAAAACGGAAATGCTACCCTCCTGCGGACTGGAAACTCGCGCATTAAAATCCACCGGTGAAACGGGGCACCCGAAATATTTTGCGTGTCGAGTCGCGAGGCGGGCGAGCTCGTCGGAAAACTTTCACGTCGGGAACTTTCGTCAATTACCGGCTCGTTGAATGACGTGCCGTCAGATTTCAACGCTGGAACCGCCTAGGGAGATCCGTGTTTAACCCCTCGGATCCGACATCCGTACGACGCACAGTGGTGCCAAGAATGCAAAAAATCCATTTTATAAATTTTCGATTTTTATAGAAAAAATAGTATTTTTCTATAGCCTAATAATAGTAATAAAAAAATTTTTTACGGAGATATACGCATGGTAAATAACCATTTCCTCGCTCCTGCGAATTCATCAGTTTTCAGTGCGATAGTTATGTAATTACTCCGTCTATAATTGAATACTTAGGGGTCTACAAATCATATGGGTTATTCACCTAAAACATCAAATAATCGTGACATCCGCGCGATTCATTCTCGGAAATTCCGAAAGTTGATATTTAAACTTAAATTGCGGCGAAAGTATCTCGAAGTATCTCTTGAAATTTTGCACAAAGCTAGATCAATATTATAACTTGCCAAAACGATTAGTTCCAGATCGAAGCTATTCAAAGGATTTTTTGTATTCCTCCATATATAAAAAATGAGCGTAACGCAAAGAGACTCCAGGTTAGTCCACATAAAGAAATTATTTAAAAATTTTTTTTATTTAAACAATTAATTCTAACTAACTATTTCACTTTTTCCTTCATTATAAATGGTATATCCCTAAAAAATTTCACCTGAAACATCAAATAATCGTGACATCCGCGCGATTCATTCTCGCAAAATTCCGAAAGTTGATATTTAAACTTAAATGCGGCGAAAGCATCTCGAAGTATCTCATGATTTTTTGCACAAAGTTAGATCAATATTACACCTTGCCAAAACAATTAGTTCCAGACCAAAATCTATTAAAGAATTTGTTGTATGCTTTCATAAATAAAGAATGGACAGAAAACAGAGATTTTCGATTATCCCATATTACTTAATGTTAACAACTTTTTGCAAAAATTTTTTTGCCAAATAAGCGTTGTACCTGTGGCAATCTCTCCACAAATTTTGAAACAAATTCGTTGGATAGTTTCGTTTTTACAGATTTTTTACCGCTTTTTGGCCATTTCGCACCACTGTGCGACGCACAGTGGGCAATTTGGACAAAATCGGATTCAAAATCAAGGAACTTTCGATAGGAATGAGGTAGAGCGATGAAATTTTTTGGAAATGAAAGCTGCAACTTTGTAGAATATGGGAAAAATAGAATTATTGTGGTACGAACGTTTGTTAACCTCGACAAAATTCGTTAAACGCGCACAAATTCAAGAAAATTTTAGTTTTTCCAATACCACGCGCGGAAAAAAATTTTTTTAACATGCTATACATCATTTCCCATAGATTTTTCACGCTGATTTCAAATCTGGTCTCAAAATTTGTCTACGGCCACAGGATTTTGCAAAAAATAGATTTTTGTGACAAAAACTAATGAAGTCATTTTTTCGTTGAAATGATTGGATGGTAATAATCTCCCTATTTTTCCCATATTCTACAAAGTTGCAGCTTTCATTTCCAAAAAATTTCATTGCTCTACCTCATTCCTATCGAAAGTTCCTTGATTTTGAATCCGATTTTGTCCAAATTGCCCACTGTGCGACGCACGGTGGTCCGACTACTCTTGGCGCTATCTGGACAAAATGATTTTTTCGGGTTTTAACGATTTGTTGAATAATTAACAGAGTTTGCTTCCAAAGCGAGAAAGAATATTTATTTAACAGACAAAGCTGAATATAAGTGTTTGTTGCTCGGTGCTGTCAACTCAGCAACCGTTTCGCTCGCAGTGCTCGTACAGAACTGAGCTACGCACTTCTGTTGGGCAGAAGTCAGTAACGGAGAAATTTTAGCTGCCAGCTTTTTGGGAAAAACCAGCCGTTACTTGGGTAACTGACGGTGGAGGGTAAAAGCGTTTTTTATGGCACTGACCCTCATAATTGCCAGAACGTCATCGGACGCACGTAACGGTCAACAGGGTTTTTTCCGGGATCGAAGCAGAGAAAGCTACAATGAACTAGGGAGCGTCTTCAATAAATTCAAAATATAACCTAATGGTTCATGCAAGAATCCAACACGGTAAAAACACAAGTCTGCATTCTATTGTAGTTTATAATTTTATTAAAAATTTTAGCAGCAGTGATATTTGAAATCCGCCTTCGCAAATGTATTCCTTATAAAAAATCACAGATTAATGAGAGACTGATAAAATCTTCGGTGGGGCACCCGGGCCATGTCATTAGCGTTTTCGCCTAAACCTCTCCTGTCAGATACATTTGCCCATAACACTCGGAAGCACTTGTTTCCATGAAACTCGAAATGAAAATTTTTTAAACTGGTTTACCGCATCGACTCGCTCTTGTATTCTGTTCGATTACAATTTGACCGTGTCAAATAAACGCGCCACGGATAGCTGAATATTTAAATGGCACTGGTTGCGGTCGGAGGGGACGTTTTGCGCTCACGATATAGCATTTCGACTGTATTACATTTTCGCTAATATATCGTACGAACGGCATCGATATCAAAACGATAGCCGGGCTTCGGTAACTCCAAAAACACCTGTGACGTCATCGGCAACGTAAGCGGAAAATTCAATTTCCGGGTGTAGCGTAAGTGAATGTCATTGAGCTAACGGGCGTTGTGCTCGGGCGGGCACACGGGGATCTAATATGCGATCTATAAATTACGCTGCGTTCTTTCGCGCTTACTCCTCGAAACTCTCGCCTGGAAAAAGGTTCGGTTAGCAATATTCATATATTTCGAGCGATAGAAACGCGCGAGTCACTGCCTAAGCATAAAATTTTCAAGCGATTCCTGCGGGATATAAGGCGAAACTTGAATCGGACATCACATGAAAATCGAAACATTTAATTTTCACAAAAATGTGACTTTGCAACTGATAGAAATATTAAATTCATTCAAAAACTCTGTCACATGTTTCCAAAAACTTATCATTGTACAATTGTAGGAATCCTTTCGTAGTTGCACTCTGGATCTTTGTGCAAAGTCCAATTCTCATAGGTGATTTTATGAAAATCGGAATGAGAGAAGAAATGTTTTATAAAAATACTATTAATGTCTAGCAATATTCACATTTCTTTATATTACACAAATTCTTATAAGACATAAATGCATAAAAATCTACAGTATGCCTAAAGTCTATTTATAGTACGTTTTTCGACCTGAATTTGATCCCGTGTTAGCTGTTGCACACCACTGGCAAAGTTCGTTACAACACTAGTCCATTCCAGTTTGATGAAAAAATATTCGACAATTGTTTTTTTCCCAGAGGCCAGTACGAACATTTGTATGATAACAATACTTCAAAAATTGCGGATACAATCAATATTTGGTCATGTACTTTCAAAAACTAATTACAGGAACAGCGTCGAAATCGACAGCCCTCCTTTTTTTCAACACAAAAGGTTTCGTCGCCAGAATTTGCAGAACAATTTCCACCTGCTAAAATTGAACAACTGCGCAGAAAAATATGCAGTTTGTATATTTCCTCTAGTTTTATATCATGTAGCAGTGTGCACGTAAAAGTACAATTGTCAAAACTTAAGAGAATCTCTCTGCGGCAGCCATCTTGTGACGTCAGACTTGCTTCAGAAAGCGAGTTTTCTGCCGAATATTACAAATTACTCCACGATGAGGTAGAAATTCGCAATTTGGGCTCTGGACAGACGTAGATTGGACTTTTATTTAGTGTTTAGAGAGATTTAGTGTTCGTATCGGAAAAAAGGCTCTGGACAGACGTAGCAAAGACATGTACAAACACGGTGGTATACATTTTTAATCGATTACTTACTTATTTAAGACGTAAAATGTCTAAAAAAAAGGCACCGCGTAACATAGCGTCACAGTCAAGGCCAAATGCCTGCCGGCCCCCTTAATCCTCGTCCTGTCGAGGACTTTGCCAGCAACGCAGAGACTTTCTGTCGGTGCGAGCATACTTCGATTGTTTGTAGATTGCTTTCGAAGTATCATTGAGAGAAAGAGGAAGAGGAGAGAACGGCTAATCGGCGGCCACGATCCGTAATCGTTAGCAAACAAAAGATGTATAGGAGCGTCTGATCAAAAGTTCACGACCGACTAGAGAGGATGAACGCTTTCTAAGTTCGCCTAGATCTTGGAAGATCTCGGCGCGAGAAGTCGCTTCGCGGAATCCACGTTTTAGGTCAGCGACGATGTTAGCCAGGTTCAACGTTGTTCGCGAACATCGATTGATTCGATAGCTGAAAGCCGATGTTGGCTGTGGTACTGTTCTACAAACAAATCGTTACAAATTGTAATACTTTAAGCCAATCAACATTTCCGCGATGCTGTCGCATGCAAGTGATCTTTTCTCCCAGGGCGTTTTGATATTTCAGAAAGTCTTTCTCGAATCATTCAAATTTTCATTTAGTATTTTTCATTATTGGACAGCGGATCTTTATGCAAAATAAACATTTTCTAAATTAATGAAATAGGAATTTATCGTCTGTCTTAATATTTTTAATAGGTTGAAAACAATATAACGGTATTTTAAAATTGTTACAATGTATTTACCGTTTTAAATTACACCTACTCATTTTTGTGATAAATGCATAAAACCCGCAGTCTATTAACTATTGTAGTAGACTGTTAAAAATATCTTTTAAAGTTGTTAACTACCGAATGAAACATGTTCAAATTGTTCTTTTCGCAGTTCGTGCAGAAACGCCTATACACATTACCGGGATTTCGCGTTTAACCGACCCGACAAGTATTTGGCCCGTAATGAATAGCTTCCATTAATAAGTCAGAATCATCATGAAATACAAGCTAAACCTAAATGGTTAGCTCGGTATTCACGAGCGCCGTGATAAATGCGATGCGAAGTAATCTCCGGCTCGATTATAATAATCTGCGAATTGATAAGGGAAATAATGTTGGTTCCCGTGCCCAATGACCTTGGTTACCGTGTTTGTGCTTTGCAATCGTCGTTCAAAATGCATCTATGTCAGGATCACTCTATTCAAAAGCACCCAGTGTAAATAACTATTAATTCGCCGGATAAATACCCGCATCGCCATGTTCTCCTTTAAAATTTAAAGTCTTTTATTCTAAATCGTTTATTGGCAAAACGGCTACACTAAAACGAGGCATTCAATTTCGGCAACGATCTTGATGAAAAGCATCTGAAACGCCTCGACGAGAAGAATTTATGAAATTTGAATACTTGAATGGGAGACCCCGTTCACTCGTAATTAACGGCAATAAAACAGTCGTTCGGGCTCGCAGCTCACGCCCGAATAAAATTTTACGGCTTATCAATTACCAACATCGGTAAATATTTCGCGCGTCTCCGGAATTCAACGAGGTGAATAGACCTCGGCGGACCATTTAACTTTAAAACGGTTGCTCCGTAATATCAGCTTAGCATCGTCGTAATCTTGAATGCTAGCGAGTACTTTAAATTTATCGTTGCACGAATACACGAGACCGCCTCTACAAAATGTAACGCTGTTCAGAATAAACTTCCGAATAATTTAGCGACGGAATCTTGGTTGAACGGATTCTTGCAGAAATAGACACTCTGAAATTACTATTGTATATTTGTTACAGCGAAGAGGGCCGTACCTACACCAGAAAAGCTACGAGCTGTTCAATTATTGAATATTCGAGTCATCGACAGTTTAAATGCTTCTAAAACGTGCAAGAATTTATTCATTAGTGTAGGAATATTTTAAGAGAAACTCCTACGTCTTAGGTGTGACGTATTGGGTGGACCGATCTCATACCGATTTCGCTATAGCCCTTTAATTTCTCCCTTAATAACTCGATACTTAACTCTCGCTTCTCTGACTCTCTACCGACTGACGCTCTCGCGACTGACTCCTGTATTAAAAATCCTGTATTAATGACTTAAAAATATTTCGCATGCAGCAGCGGTCTCGTGTTTCCAAACCGGAAATCGGAATAGCGTGCACGATCTTTTGACACGGTTCTCGGGTTCATTTGATTGTAAATCGAAACGGGTCGCCCCTGCGGTGTTTCTCGCTTAAAATTCGATATTTTTCGGGTCTCGGGCACGCGACGTAATTACTAGGAGAAATGTCGGTTTTCCGGGGAAATTGATTTCTTTACAGATTGTAATTAATCGGTTTTTAGACCGGGTCCACGTCGCGCGATTCACCGCGAAATCCTAGCTACACCGAAATTACAAACGGACACCGGTTCGACTTCAATTTCAACGATTGTCACACACGAACAATGCCGGCCCGCTAAACTGCACGAGGTAGCAGGAATTGCGATCAAGTGTACACTCATATACACGGGCCGCGCAGTTAGGTGTGTCCCGTTGTGAGCTCCAGTTGCACTTTCATTGCGTTACATTTTGCCAGTGCGCCTCTTCCTATGTTTTCATCGCTGGAAGCTTCGTGATATATGCGAAATATTGTGTGCACGACGACAGAAAGGATGTTCTACAAAGGGAATTTCATAATGTTTGGTGAATTAGTGCCTGCACGTTTGTTCTTGCAATTCCACATAAAAAGTACCAAGATTTGCGACTGCTGCAAGATGTCTTCCTAGAAACAAGGAAGGTTTTATCTGAAACATTTTTCGACACGATGTTCTGTAAAATATTAGTTTGGCAAGAATGTAATTTCGCTATTTTTAGGTGAAATAAAATCCAATTTTTTTATCAAAGCAATGAACTTTAATCAATAAAATATTTTCGATCTTGTTCTATGATCTTTTGCCATCTTTCTGGTAGCTTCATAATTCCGCGCTCATAAAACTTCTGATCCTTTTCGGTGAAAAACTGATCCAAGTGCGATTTCAGACGATCATCATTAGTGAAAGTTTTACCATTCAAAGAGTTTTGTAAACTTTGGAATAAATGATAATCTGATGGTGCAATGTCAGGGCTATATGTTGGGTGTGACATCACTTCCCAACCAAGCTCCAATAACTTTTCACGTGTTACCAAAGATGTGTGTGGCCTAGCGTTATCATGCTGGAACACGATTCCTTTGCGATTTGCCAATTCTGGCCGTTTTTCTTTTATTGCTATGTCCAGTTTTGTTAGTTGTCGACAATAAACATCTGAATTAATGGTTTGGTTCCTTGGGAGAAGCTCAAAATACACAATACCTTTGTAATCCCACCAAACTGACAACATGATCTTCTTTTGGTGCAATTCAGCTTTCGGCGTGGTTTGGGCTGATTCATCACGCTTGGACCATGATCGTTTTCGAGTTGTGTTATTGCAAACAACCCATTTCTCATCACCGGTGATGATTCGCTTCAGAAAATGGTCGATTTCATTTCGTTTGAGATGCATATCGCATATGTTGATGCGTTGCGTTACGTGAATTTCTTTCAATTCGTGTGGAACCCAAATATCGAGCTTCTTAACGATTCCGAGACTTTTTAAACGATATTCTATAGTTGTATGCGAGACATTTAACCTGTCTGCAATCTCTCGGACAGTTATATGACGATCCGATTCAATAATGGCTTTCATTTGGTCATCATCAACTTCAGATGGTCCACCAGAACGTTGGTCGTCTTTAAGTGGGAAATTTCTAGAACGGAATTTTTTAAACCAATTCTGGCACGTGCGTTCTGTTAAGCAATCCACACCATAAACTTCACATATATCTTTGTGAGCCTCGGCAGCTTTTTTACCTCTACGGAAATAAAAAAGCAATACGTGCCTATAATGTTCGTTCTTGCTCTCCATGTTCATATTGACACAGAACTAACAATGTTAATCAAAATTACGTGCAATTTGCTTCAAAAGTAACCTAAAAGATGCAGTTATGAAATGTCAGAAAGAAAACAAATGCAACGTTAACAGAAGTGAATCGAACAAAACCTAAAGCCATGTATTAGTGAAAACCGAAATTACTTTCTTGCCAACCTAATAACAGCGTGGTAAAGTAAACAGTGATTTCCGTAACCGTTCCAAG
Source organism: Halictus rubicundus (assembly GCF_050948215.1). Taxonomy (NCBI): domain Eukaryota; kingdom Metazoa; phylum Arthropoda; class Insecta; order Hymenoptera; family Halictidae; genus Halictus; species Halictus rubicundus. Next base: position 3,291,263 of record NC_135155.1, read on the forward strand.
CTCTGTTAGCGGCACGAATCACTGCTAGTCGAGTCAGCAGCTTGCGACCATATAAAAATCCGCTTCGGCCTCGCCAACCGCGCGAATTGTTTATCCATTTCGCTGATCCGTTTCATCAATATTTTCTTACCGGCCGCGCTAAACGCGACCGGAATCCCAGGGCCCGGGAGCTTTTTACGCGGGTGCAGGAGAGTCGCCCGAGGTGCGATCCGCAGCAAGTTTATAGGCGGTTAAGGTGGATTGACGCTCCCGTAGGAACGCGATAAGAAGCCGATCTTCCGGCTAATTAAGTGCATTTTAGGAAGATCGTAGCTCCCCCGAGGAATTGCAAAAACTGTTGCTACCAAGTAATTTCACAGTCGAGAATGCCATTACCATGCTATCGCCCCTCTCCCGCACCCGGTACCGGCCGCGGGTTTCTGACCCGCAAAGAAATTTCCTCGGGAATTACGAGCCGAGACTATTGACGCGTAAATAACCGGGCTTTGCTCTCGTTCCTTAATTCGAGAGGCCGAATGCAAATGGATACAAACACTCGAATTGCGGCTCGCGTGGCCGTCTGGCTGTATAGAGATCAGTGGTGCTGGCGAACAACACGACCATGGTGGTAGCCGATAGCGAAAATCCAACCGGGATCAGGGCCGCGATAACAACGACCCTGGAATCATGGAACTCGCCACCAACCGAGATCACGCTATCGAACCTCATAATTCTAAGGTTCACGGTGGACTGGTCCTGTTGCTGGGTTCGCGGTCGCTGTGAATCCACGAGGAATCTGCTAACCCTGGACAGCGTCTGTGCACTGACTTGAAATATCTCAAAATTGATTACATCAGGTCGGGTTGTTAGGGTCTGTACACTTTTATGCGTCATTGTTTGCATCAGGCCTGCGCAACCGATTGCTCGCGAGGTGCCGTAAAAATTCCCTCCGGGGAAATACATGACGTCGCGTTTTTGATATTTTGGGTACCGAACCTGGCAATCTGGAAAGTAATTTATGGAATGAAATGAAAATTGAAATGTTAAGATCTACGATGCACGAAGCACTCTCCCCAAACTTTAATTTCTTAGGTTTCATTATCTAAAACGTTTCACGGTATTTTTTGAAAAAATACCATTTGCGCGTAGCCATGACTCCAGTTTTGTCGAATAGTGTTTTGTGACCAGTTGTTATTTGGTGTTCTGCCACAGCTAATTGATTGTAGCCCTATCTGATGCATCGCTCGTGTTGCTTCAGCCGTGTGCTCATGCTCATCCCAGTTTAATTAGGCTCCCCTCGCCGATGTACAGGGTGACTCAAAAGTTAATGCCCACAAAGTTTTAGGCACTTACAATGGTCTGTCAAAGAATGTTTCAACGCATCATGAAATGTATTCATTCAATACATTCGATATAATTAAATTCATTGGAATTATTGAAATTGAATTCATTATACTTTCAATGGAAAACCAAGGTGATCTCGACTTCTTAAAATGGCACTGTGTATTTCTGACCTCACTCTCGATTCAATGGTCTACAGTACTGTGACTTTGATGTGACTCTTCTTGTGTAATCAAACTTTTTCATTTCTGCCATTTCTTTGAAGTAAACGAAATGTGTTTTAAAATAAATGCAAACAAAGATACAGAACCGTAATATCATCTTATTTTTGTCTGATAGTATCAGTTTGTCTTCTAACGTGTGATGAAACTCTAGCCGCAATGCTTGCGAAAACAATTTCAAAGGAACGCTACATCCGGACATTAGAGACAATTAGGTGACGATCTTTGTAGGAAATATGGATCACCAAGAAGAGGCTGGTTCAGTGAAGGCGTAGCTTGACGAGATTCGCTGCTGTTCTATTCTCGTCCGGGTCGTTATCGCCGGGTTCCACGAATTCGGAAGCGCCAGTATCAGGTTCCGTGGTATCAAGCATTGAGATTCGCGAATTCAAAGCTGTTGATTTCGTGTCTCACGTGGTTTGAATCGCTGATACCTCGTCCCGCGGGCCTGTAGTCATAGGCCGCAAATTCCTGCCTCTCAAGGTGACGTCAGTATCGGGTTCCAGAAATTTGAGGTCTTCGAATCGGCCACACGAATGTTACGCATGTGAAATGATTAACCGTGCCACCCTCCTTGGAACCTATTTTCTACTTAAAGTTTTTTATTTCTCCGCGAAAACGTGTGGTTGGAACTCAGTGAGTAATTCTTTATATTTAAAATGCCAGATGTATGATAATCTGATAGTTAAATTTCTACCGAAGATTAAGTGATCCTTCGATTTTGCTCGACGGTGTGTTTGACAGCCAGTGCATTATTAGATTCTGTTATACTGGAAAGTATTTTTATATCAGATTCTCGGTGGTTAAGTATCCCGTTTTCGAATAAGTTTGAAGCTCGTATAGAACAGTGTCTATCACGAGTGCAGAAGTTTCACCACCCCGCGCAGCACCGGTGTTGTCGAGACGCATGACCTCCAGGTCTTCGTTATTGGATCCCAAAGGTTGTCGCTATCAACTTGCATGACGCAGACTACTTCGATACCGTCTCACGCGAGTCTGGAGTGGTTAGAATGTTGCCTGAAGGCTCAAGATTATTTAATATTGCCCCATTTCCGTAGTTCCTGATATCGAAATTCATATAATCGATCCGCTTAGTCGTGACATCTCAAATAAACCGACTCTCTCTGAAAAGGTCAGAAAAATAATTATATGAGTAATAATAGACAATCAAAATACTTCATCTTGAAATTACAATCTTCCTTTTCCTATTTTGTTTTTCTATTTTATCTCGAAATTCATTCTTTGCTTTTTCAGTTAGAGATTCGTTCAACTTCAGATTTCCTTTTTCAACATCTTCGAAGATTGTGAAAGTCCTCTACCATTTTCTAATTTAGAATATTAATTATCGCATAAACAGTTGTCTTGATTCTTTACTTTTCTTATGTGCTGCGACATCCTTTTGGAAATACAAGATTATTGCAAGGAATAATGATTGCGATTAGTAAGGGAAACAGAATCCCAGAATACCATAGTTACAGAATAATTATATTTCATAATAACATACAGTTTCTCAGAGGAAATACGACTCGAACAGGAATATTATTGTGCAATCGAATAATTGGCTGCAACAAGTAACGAAATAAGGAGCTTCGGACGATAAAAAGAAATGCCATTGATTATTTAGCTCTATCTGCCTTAATTAAGAGGATCATTAATCCCGAGCGTAATTATAACGAGCAATTCACAGGTGGGTTGTGTAACAGGTAACCGTTTACACTCTGTAGACTGCTACAGTCTGTTATTCACGGAAACTGTTCAATATATGTGTATGTATAATACGCAGTACGTCTTGTGACAGTTCAACAACAGAACTAGAGCCCTTATCATATCGATCGAGGCTGCTCAGTTGACAGAGGTGAGCGTTATTATGCCAACGTTTGCACCCTCTTATGCATCTGCCAACAATGAGTGCGTCGTTAAGCAATGTAATTGCGAAAGTGTGTACTTTCGTTGCACCTTTACTTTGTCATCTCCTAGATCTCCATTTATCAAACCAACGGACTATAATCATCCCTTCAGAGGCTGAATATGCCTCGATGTAACCTGTCGCAGAACAAAATTGATTAGATTTTGTTGTTCAATGAAAAGAACGGTATCGTATTATCAGAACGATCGCGCGCGATCGAATGTGCCGGAATACTCTTCCCCACAATTCGATATCGATGCTCTTTCTAAACTAGCCGAAATCAGTCAATATTTGTTTTTCATATCACCGATGACACTAACTCGAACACCGCAAACAGGATAGTACGTATTGTCAATATTTACCGCTGCATGCGATCCAATTATTAACTGTCATCAACGGTTTATGATACTGAAAAGGAACGCCAACCAACTTCCGTCAATTAGAAAGACTTTCAATTACAGAAACATCCTTTCAATTACTCCGTTCACAGAACAGATTGTCGTTTCTCGAAGTAGCTGAGAATGCAAAGTCGCGTTCCCTATAAAGTTGCAGTATACTGCTTTTGAGAGTTGTCAGCATATCTCTTGTCACTATTCTTACGTATGAACGGAATCATCTGATCATTGTCCTCAGAACAGGTTATTTCTCGAAATCGAGGCGAACACGAAGCCACATTTCCTGCTGTCTTGCACACGCGATGTTAATGGCCGCTTTTTTCGAAATGATTACCGACAGAAGTACGGCACGCTCTCATTAATTCGAACATACAAAATCGTTCGGGAAAATTGGGATTCGTTAATTAGGGAAGACCGGAACGAGCTTCCACGAAGTTAACAATGTTTTCTGCATCCGGCAAACAAGCATAGTGTTTGCCCCGGCCCCACACCCTCGAAAACCAACGTGTTCAAGCGTAATTCCCACACCTATCATTTTTGCGCGCGCGGGCGCGTACTCTGTCGTACAACGTTTGAAAATTCGACGCGAGCAGAACAGGGCCGATATGAATATTAACGAGATTTCCTTCGAATTAATGAACGCGTCCACATAATTACGTCCGCGCGCGTGAACAATCAATGGGAAACCACGTTTTTCTCGGTCCCCATGGAAATAGTCAATTTACACGCTTCCGCTTCGCGACGTTGTTTGCACCCGAGGGTCATCTTTCTTCTGGCGAAACAAAAGACAAACGTTTCGCGCGCAGCGAAACAAACAACGAGCCAGGAAAAGCCCAGGTGCAGCTGTGCCGAACGCCATTGGCACCGGGTCGCCGGGAGCAACTGATGCTCGATTAATCGTTATTCCGTCAGCCGAGTCGCCAAGCCCGATTATAAACGCACTGTGACCCCAAAAGCGAAAGGACAGTTAGGTTGGGAATCTGACAGGAAACGCTGTTTCGAGCGAGAAGGCTCGGACGGATCGACACTCGTCGCTTTCATGCAACCCTTTTTTTCTTTTTTGCCTTTTCAAACTCGCGGCGCAGTTTACCAGCTGAATTTAATAAAAACTCGTACCGGTATAGTCGAAACTCTTCGGCAAACGTTGAACGTTTTTAATTGTGTAAAAAATTCGCTGACGGAATTATTTGCTCCGATTCGAACGTTGATTTTTGCGCCGGTACATCGAGTATACCTTTGTTTTACGATTTTTCGAAATTGAGAAGGGAGAGATGGTTCCATATTCCTATTTCCATTCTTCAAGCCTTGTTACAGCAAACGCTCTTTCGCTGTAATTTTACAGTCTCTCGACGTCACTCATGTTCTGTACTTCATTATTTTTCACGTGAAAAGTGTAACACATGTTTCTATCAAATCAACTTAGGGTAAGGGACCCAATTACTGTGGAGGTACCAATTACCGTGCCTACAGTGGCTCACGAAAGTATTCGAACGCTTACGTTTACAAATTTTAATGAATAAAATAAGATGTACTAAACTAATCTGTATAGAACAATTTGGTATCTGTAGTAAGGGGGAAGTCTCAAGATTATGTCAGTAAAATTTGAAAAGGATTCAACAGCGTAGGCAGAAGTTATGACACAATTATTAGAAACACGCGTAATAAGTGACTCACAAAAGTATTCGAACGCTGTAACGCTGTTGATATGTTTTCATCTTTCTTAGAAAGGAATGTACACATTACTACTAAAGGATAACATTGGTACGTTCAGGGCATCGTTTCCGTAACAGCAACGTAAAACTATGCACAGTAGAAGTTACAATGAAGACTAAAAAGTCAGAAACACAAAAGTGTGAAAGAGAAATCATACTTCGATTGCATAAGGATGGAAAATCATATAACGAGATTGCAGAAATTATAAACAGAAGTAAGTCTACAATACATTATATTATTAAAAAATCAAAAAATGAAGGAACAATTGCGAACAACGCTCGATCAGGTCGACGAAAGAAATTAACTGAAAGAGAACAGAAAATTATCATTCGCGAAATAAAAAAAGATCCTACTATATCCGCTCCTAAACTCATAAATATGGTAGCTGATATGTTTCATCAAGAAGTTCATTCCGAATTATGTCGACGAATCTTACGAAATAATGATTTTCATGGCAGTGTACCACGAAAGAAGCTATATATTAATGCGGTAAATCGAAAAAAAGACTGGCTTTTGCAAAAGCATATCTCAATGAAGATCATTTTTTCTGGGATAAAGTCATCTTTTCGGATGAGTCTAAATTTAACATCTTTGCCTCAGATGGTTAAAATTATGTTTGGAGAAAACCAAATACGGAATTGGAAATTAAAAATTTACACCAAACAGTGAAACACGGAGGTGGATCGGTTATGGTGTGGGAGTGTATGGCAGCAAGTCGCACCGGAAATTTGGTATTCATTGATGGAATACTCGATAAATATAAGTATTTAAATATTTTAAGGGACAACCTTAAAGAAAGTGCCCGCAAATTAGGATTATTGGAAGACTTCCACTTCCAACAAGATAACAATCCCAAGCATACTGCAGGAATTGTGAAAGAATGGATCATATATAACACACCACATATGTTAACTACTCCACCGCAAAGTCCAGACATAAATCCAATTGAAAATTTATGAGCTGAAATCGGAAAAAGATTAAATAAATATCAAATAACTTCAAAGGAGGTATTGAAACAAAAAATCATAGAAGTATGGAATTCCATTGAGTGTACTTTTACAAAATCATTGGTTTATAGGATGGAACGTCGATTGAGACACATCGTTACTGCTAAAGGTGGTCCAACAAAATATTAACATTAAATAATGTAATAATATATGTAGCGTTCGAATACTTTTGTGAGTCACTTATTATGCGTGTTTCTAATAAATATATCATAACTTCTGCCTACGTTGTTGAATCCTTTTCAAATTGTACTGACATAATCTTGAGACTTCTCCCTTACTGTAGATACCAAATTGTTCTATACAGATTAGTTTAGTACATCTTATTTTATTCATTAAAATGTGTAAACGTAAGCGTTCGAATACTTTCGTGAGCCACTGTATATTAAAATTTCCACGAAAATTGGAAATTTAGTGTTCGAATACTTTTCCACTGTAAATCGGCTTCTAAAGTGCGTCTTGGGCAAGAAGCTCAATTAAACAGAACCAAACGAGAGAGCTACCATCCGAACAAGACTAAAGACGCAGTTCTTAGGAAACCGGCCACGAATCAGTTAATGGAACACCGTGGTATCATCTTGTTCTACGTATCGTTAAGCGGTTACTTCAATTAGAATCGTCAGCCGGTGCGTATATGCGACGTGAGAGTACGCGTCAGACTGTAGCACCGAGATGCGAACAATCATGCGATTTCTCAGCTCTCTCTGTACCTGCTTCTTCCAAAGGTCGGTGACCTATATTCTGACAATCGAAACCGGCCCACGTGCGCGTACACTCGGTGACGAAAGTTCCGCGAAATAATTAATAAACCGTCTCTTTTTTACATATTGGAAGCATACAACGAGTGCTCAAAATGTTCAGGCACGTGTAAAACGCGATAGGTCTTTAGAAGACGGTTTAATCAATGTTCCGTCGTAAAAACCCTATGCGAAGGGACATCTGCACGACCGTGAAGGTCAATTAGATTAGCCACCCGCGGAATAATGACCATGACCGCCATAAAAAACCTACCATAGTCTAGCGTAGTTGAAAACCCGAATAAAACTCAGCTGACGAGCACATGCTGAACTGCGAACCGTTAGCGTACCGTTTATAGTTATATAGCCGTAGCCGCCTCTAACCAAATGTACCTTACTCCTACTCTTCCTAATTTTCCACCACTTCCAACACCTTCCAAAACACACTCTTCAACCAATCATAGACAATTTCCTAAGACCACAGCTACATCCGAGCTTTCCTAATTCCTATACGATTGTAACAAGTTTAGAACAGTTTCAAACACCGAACGACCAAAAGCAAGCCAAGTCTTGCGTCTAGCAAAATAAAGATTCATGTTCTCCGGAGATTGACTCTACACTCATTCGCCGTCAACCTTTACCTAGTCAGGATCCGATTTTTCCCAATTCCGGGATCGACGCGACACCACAATCAATCTGTACATATACAGGGTGTCCCGTAACTGGTGGTACAACCGAGCAGGGGATGATTCTACATGAAAAACTGAGTCGAAAATATAGAATAAAATTTTTCGATACAAGGCTTTGTTTTCGAGAAAAATGAGTTTGAAAATTTGTCTAGTGCGCGTGCACTCGGCTTACTTGCGGCTCAACGGGATTCGAAGAACGCTAATTTTTCAACAGGATGGAGCACCACCGCAAAACGTTTTTTAAGTGAAAATTATTAGTGCTGGATCGGTCGCGGTGGCAGAGTTCACTGTCCAACACCAAAATCGTTTTGCAATACATGTTGGGTGATTCTTATACACTTTGTCATCCTAAAACCAAATCTGAAAGCAGAATTGCTCCATCACGCAACGTTTTCGCAAAATTATGGTTTTTCTAAAAATGCCCGATTTTGATACAATATGACGTGTTACGCAAAAACTAAACAGGCGAGAAAGTTCAAATTTGAGTCAGGAGATAGAGGGGACTCTCCTCTACATATTTATATAGTCAATTATATTTTTATGTACTTCCTAATAGTTGTAAATGATTGTTAAAGTTTGAAAATGTGCCGACGCGGCTACTTTGTACGCTCTATTTTTGTATTTATGTGAAAAATCCTTTATCTAGCAGAAATTTACTATACAGGTATGCATTCTACAGACATTTCTGGTAAAGAAACCATTCACGAAAAGTATTTGGTTCCCTTAATATACGAGAAGGTTTAGAAAATATTAATTGACAGCGTGTGCGCGACGCGTTCGCGCCAGACGGCCATTGCAGCCTTTTCTCGACTCGCCAGGGCCGTCGCTATGCGTAGTTGACGTTGGTACCACTCAGGTATGTCTTTGCTTACTATGCTAAATTACATACATTTTTTTTTGTCTTTTTGGGTGCCAATCATTACAAGAGATTATAAAAATACGAGTTATATTCACATTCCATTGTGGAAATGCATAATAAAGAAAATTGAATACAAAAACTTACCTATTTCTGATGTACACAAATAAAAAATTTTTCCGCCTTGCGCCACGCTTGTTCCTGATATCCCGATTTTCAATAATAAGTGTTCAGCAGTAATCAGCAAGCATCGCACATAAGTCTTATTGCTTATTAAGTCTGCTTATATACGTCGAACGTATAGGCGTACGTAAGATACTTCTAAACGCTAATACTAAATTAGCTATAAAACGTCAATCCGGACAAATCCGGAACCAAACTTTGTTAGCTTGGAATCACAAATCTGTACCGAATATAATGAGACCAAAAAGACCATCGGGACTCGCTCAGAACCATAATAAAATCGTTAATGAAGTCTTATAATTGTAAAAATAATTTCTGAATTATTAATCATATACAAATATTAGTAACTTTATAAATAAGTATAATAAAAAAATTAAATCGGTCTGAAAGTGTAGTCCATACTTACCTAAAAGATATCCATAATGCAGAAAATTACACAGCTTTTTCAAAGCATGTAAAAATCACTCATAAATGTACGATATGTTATAGCATGATTGGAAAGGCAATACAAGTCATAGAATCTCTTGACTTTCGATTAAGTTTAGAGATTCATAAACTTACAAATGAATAAAAAACATTTAGTACATTGTTCTCCACACGTTCAACAACTTCGAGCAATAAAAAAAATTACAGTTTACGTTAAATTTTTGAAATTGACTTTTTTCCGGCTTTTCGGGCCAAATAGCCCACTGTGCGGCGAGGGGTCAGGTAGTGGCCACAGTTCTAAACAAATTCCCGAAACTTTTCGAGCGCACCTTGTACAAACACTCCTTTGATCCTCCGCACGTTCGAGGAACGGCGCGGCACCCCGTCCGAAGATTTATTTTCAATCAAGTTCGTGGAAAAAAAAATGTCCGGGATCCGTCGAAACGGGAAGGATGTCGTGGCACGTCACGCTCGCGATGTGTTGTCAAAACCTCGAGGAATACGTGCTCGCCGGCGAGGAAAGAGCGCCGCCTCGCACCACGTGGCCAATTTTCTTCCGACAATATTGACCTTGCCCTGTACACTCCGTCGATATGTCGGGGTCCAAAAATTCCCGCGGATCCCGTGTTCCTAGACGGAACAATGTAGATACCGGTCGAGCGGCTAATCCGGGGACGTTCGGCGCGAAGACTCGATTACAGTGCGGATTTATTGGAGGCATTGAGTGCCCTAAGCCCCGGGACGACGACGATCCGAGGGAATCGAGATTTATATTCCGTCCGCGACGTCCCTCGCTAAAAAATTCTTCCGCGTCGCTTTCTTTCCAACGGGGATGCTACGGAGGGCAGAAAAAAGAAGTAAGAGTTATACGGTCGCGTTTTTACCACCGGAGAAGAGATAGATTCTAATTTATTAAATGTTTGCCCGTCCCCTCCCTTCTCGACGAATGGTTTTCCCACGTAAGAGGTTCTTATTAAAATTTTCATAAACGGCCCCGGTATTCGATGTAACGCAAACAAATGACTTGCAACCCTAATGCAGTAGCGCCGTGTCCGGAATTCGAATTCTTTGATAACGAAACTACGAAGGCAAACAGTTTCTTAATAAATAATTTATGCAGGGTGAAAAGAAAATCGTGTAAAGCTTTCACGATGAATCCTACTATTACGCAGCTGGCAATAGACTTTTCATTCAAAACGGAATATACAATGACCAAGTAAAATCGTACTTCAAGTTCTAAAGGGTCATTGTAGAGAGGATGCTTCAATCTTCGGATCTAACGGTGGATTCTGTCGTGAACAAAATTTTCGAATGTTTCTAGGGATGCTTCAGATTATAGGTCTTCGGTTTCCCAGAAACATCATGGGAAAAATGAAATGAACGATTGTACGAATTTTTCGCTGGGAAACTATATAACAGTTTAGACGTCGAAAATTGGGAATAATAGTGTTCCAAACTGTACGCACATGCCTGTGATAATACGGCAAGTCCTCGTCGAAAAGCCGTTCTTGAGTTCGCGCGCCGAGCCTTCGTCAGTTCAAGTTTTCGTTATCACATTGCCAGCCAAAGTGGCCTAACACGAAGTTGAAAAAGTTCCGGTGTAATGAAATAATTTGTAATAACTAATATTAATTCAAAGTTCGGGGCGTTCGCGTCGTTCTTACCAAGGAAAATCACTTTGTTCATTAGAAACTCATCCCGCGGCGAACACCTTCAAAGACTTACAACTTCGTTCGAGCGAGAGATAAGGAAATTATTTTCGGTCGACGCAGATTGCCCTGTAATATGGAAAATGGAACACGGAAGGAGGCAGGGGGCGGATAGAAAGGGCCACACCGGCCAATAAACTAAATTAGAATGCCTCCGGAAATTACATATCAGGGCGATGTCCAAGTACGAAACACCCTGTCCGTTTCCCGTCATCCATTTATTTCCGATTGAGGAGCAACGTACGAAAGTTGTCTCTCATTTCGACTGCGGATGTTTCTGCAAATTTCTATTTTCACAGACGAATTTCAGAATCCCAGACTTCAGAATTTCAGACAGAATTTCTTCCGGCGGGAATTAGTACTCGGCACAATTAATCTTGTGCTCGCAATAATCGCTTTCTGTGTAATAACGAGCTACTGTCGTAATAGAGATTTTAGTTATTTTTTTTTTATCGAAATCAAATTTTGTGGCTAAACTTTACCTCGGGAAACCAGAAATTTTTTACTATTTTTTACGTAATCCTGTAGACGTTGGCGAGAAAATCCCGAAAATCCAAGTTTCAATCCTAGGAGATCACTAGTTGAAAAGTTATGCGTGTGTGAAGATGTGCGATTTTCTACTAAGAAATTAAAGAGAAAGGAGTGCTAATTGTATTGTAGTTATAAAGAGAATAATACGGAAAGGGAAAACTCTGTATAAAACCATTAACAACGACCACCAAAGAAAGACGAAGAAGAGGTATTCAGTCTTTTGTAGTCGAAGTGTTAACGAGGTAATATTTTTGAATGGAAAAGAAGCTAAATTCCGTGAGAGAGACAGTTTGCGAGAGGTTACTCGAACAGGTCTGTAGAAAGTCTGATGAACGCGCTTGTTCCATCGGCTGGCACGCATAGCTACACTCGTCGTCAAAAAGATAGCCCAGGTGTGCTATCTTTAATTTCTCAATGACGCATGTAAAAGTTTTCGTCTGTAACGTATGATATCAAAACATTATGAGCTCAGAATATGCAGCTTGCTGGAAATAAGTCACAATGTCGTAGATGTTTGTATACAACAAAGAAAAACTGTTCCATACTAAGATCGAAATGATGGTTCACTCTGTTAATATGTTTAGAAATTGCTCAGTATTTCATGATCTATCAACGAGTAAAGATTACAGTACAATATTATATCAATTTGTAAGTATGGGACGCGGAAAAAAATTAAACCAGTGTGAAAAAAAAACAAATTCTTGAACTAATACAGCAACAGTTATCAGTAGCGAAAGTATCGAAAGTAATAAAAAGAAGTCGTACAGTAATACACAATTTCTTGAAAAATGTTTAAGATTACGGAAAAAAAGAAAAGTACTGGTCGGCCGTCATCGTTATCCGATCGTGATAAGCGAGCAATTTTGCGTGTAGCTTTTAACTCGCTGTTAACAACGAAGCAAATAATGGAAAAATCTAGTATTAGTGCCAGTGTTTCAAGTGTTCGTCGAGTTCTACTATCCTGCAAAAATATTAAGAGGCTAAAATTGAAAAAGAAACCTCCGTTAACAACGAAACACAAAGCAGAACGTTTACGCTTTGCAAAAGGAAGAGTGCATTGGAAAAAGAAGTGGAGAAGGGTACTATTTTCGGACGAAAAAAAATTTAACCTGGATGGTCCTGATGGGTCCCAATATTATTTTCATGACATAAGAAAAGTGACAATGTCAGCAATTCGACGACAAATGGGAGGAGGCAGCGTAATGGTTTGGGTCGGCATCGGTTATTACGGCAAGACAAGTATCAAGTTAATCAATGGGAGAATGAATAGTGTCCAATATACAAATTTAGTCAAAGAATAATCAAGATTGGTCCAATCATATTTTAATGAAAATAATATCTCTGTTTTGCCGTGGCCTGCACGCTCCCCGGACCTTAATATTATTGAAAATTGCTGGGCAGAACTTATTCGCGGCGTATACGCGAATTGAAAGTAGTATCAACACGTACAAGAATTAAAAAATGCAATTGTACGCGAATGGGCTACGTTAAGTCATAATTATATCCAAAACCTATATAAATCGATACCAAATCGTACAATAGAAATAATAGAAAATAAAGGGGGATGTACCAATTATTAAATAAGTATATATGTTTGATAAGTAATTATTGTTAGTTAAATTTTTGTTCATTATTCTTTTCTTATTGTACATGTGCTATCATTTCTTTCTTAAAATAAATCTATTTTTTTGTTACACACTAAACCTTATAATATTTTTAATTATTTTCAACGAACCGCATATTCTGAGCTCATAATGTTTTGATATTATACGTCACAAACGTAAAACTTTACATGCGTCATTGAGAAATTAAAGATAGTACACCTGGGCTATCTTTTTGACGAGGAGAGGTAGAATTTTCCAGGAGAGACGGGTAACGAGAAACCGAACACGGGTTTGTCGTCTGGTTAATCGCTATCACGAACCGTCTTTCGTCCGGTGTCGAACGACAGCGCGACCGGGACCCGGTGAAAGCCTCGCAAAAGTTCGAAAGCTCCTCGGTCACGCGGTGTCATCGATTGCTTCCGCGAAAACGCGGCAAACGATGACACGACGTTTTCCGACGTCCTCGTCCTCGTCCTCGGGAAACGAGAAAGCGACACCGGTGAAAAACGAGCCGGCTAACAGAAAATTGATGTACGATCGGTCCCCGGAACCGGTTCAATTGTTAAGCTAAATTTCACCCGCGCGAATTATGCAATACAATTCAGATCGAAAGTCGCGATTCATTCTCGGGAAATTTACGACGCGAAAGAACCCGTTGGAATGTTATTGAGGGAACTTTCGATCGCGTAGCACGTTTGTGACACTCTTAAAAAATTAATACCTTTTTCAAAATTCGACCAAACGACTTGAGATTTTTTTAGACTTAGACGATAGAAAGATTAGTTTATTAGGTAATTTATGAAGAAATTAATTAAAAATCACCATTGAAATTGAGCAGAAAAAAGTAAAGGTCACAATTTGTAAACATGTCCATACAATCATGACAATGATTTTTACAATTTTTTCACATCCTGTAGATCCTAATCTTAATAGATTGTAGTAAAAATGTACTTTCCAGTTTGTTAATAAAATTATGTCGGGCATATATGACCAACGTGGCAATAAATGTGTTAACAAAAGACTATACTTCATTCTGGATAGTGAAGGATTGCGCTAAAAAATGAGTGATCGGTTACATCGGGTGAACAGGAAAGAGGGTGGAATCGTCGGATCGTTGGTTCTCGCACGTAACATCGTTTTACACTTTATTAATTAATTAAAGCGGCGTCAAAGCGGTTACGACTATCGCGAGCATCAATTAATTTAATGTTAATTTAACGTTTAGTTTAATCCGGTAATTTACACGTGTTCACGCGACACGGAGCTAATTTAATATTAACGACATTTTGCGAAGCGCGCATTTAATTGCCTCGGAAATGCGAGCCGCTGTTAACGTATAATCGAGGCGGTCGCCGAAACGCCTCCGACCGATCCACGTATTGTTCGATTTTAGCTGTAATTACGGTTCCCGAAGCACGGGGAACGCCGGGCCACGACCGCCGCCGGACAATATTAATAACACCTAGTTGCCGCCGCCGCCGCGTCGGTTAGTTTATTAACATTACTGTTCCTCAGGTGAGCCGCGACATACCACTCTTGGACCCACCTTGTTTCGCGCACGGCTCTGCTTGTTAATGCGATCGCGCGCAGCCCGGCATAGAAATGCCGCCCCGTAAATTGTTAATTTCCTCCGGAAATTTCCATATACATTGAAAACCTTCCTCGAACCGGTCCGCTGGGAATTGATTTTTAATTAAATTTCGTCTTCCGCCGAAATCCGATTTTTACAAATTCCCCCCCGATAGTGTCGCACAGTCGCAACTTAGGGTCACTCGTGTAATCGTTCAAACACCCGTCGAATCGGAATTACTTCTTTCAAAGCGGCCAGAACCACTTCGGTTTCTCTGCGATGCTAGAGAGATTAGTTTAGTGGACGACGAGCAATGAACATTTTGAGGAAATAGTAAACGTTGCTTTTTACAATTTTTATTCCGAGTCTTGAACCCCTAATTGGATCTTCAGAATGTACTGTAGTTACACTATTTTAATCTTTGAACATTAAACACTTGTTAGCATAAGTCGGACCACGTTAGACCCAATAGTTGACTAGAAGGTTAATGAAAATTTTAAAGAAAAATGTGCACATGCTTTAAATGCATAAAGTTGATTTAATACAGTTAATACACTTAATACAGTTCACATACACATAAATACAGTTGACTTAACCGTTAGCACTCGAACGACGACTACAAGGCGCCACTAAAAATTGCTGTATCATTATTGAAAACATTTTTTACATTATTAACCCTTAGCACTCGAATGGCGACTGCAAGGCGCCACTAAAAATTGCTGTATCGTTATTCAAAATATTTTGTACACTATTAAATTTGTTTGTATTTAGTAAATTACTAAACACTTCAGTATTGTACGAGTAAATTGCACCATTTTCATATGTGTAACATGCAGAAAAAATATGTAGAAAAGAAATATTCTAGGTCGGAAGAAATGTTTCGTTTTGGAGTTAAAATAGCTTCGAGTGCAAAGGGTTAAATTTGTTTGTGTTTAATAAATTACTAAACATCTCAGTATTGTACGAGTAAATCGCACCATTTTCGTATGCATAACATGAAAAAAATACATAGAAGGGAAATATTCTAGGTCGGAAGAAATGTTTCGTTTTGGAGTTAAAATAGCTTCGAGTGCGAAGGGTTAATATTACCTCGCCATTCGAGACTCAAATTAAATAACCCGAACAAGCATCCTTATTATAAGAAAAGTCTGGAATTTCCAAGGGGGAAGTTCGTGTCGCGATCACGGACGAAGGATATCAGAAAAAATAAACAGATTTAAGGGCGTCATACGGCAGAACTCATCCGCCTTGAGGGCGGCGAGGAGAGCGCGAGGAGAGCGCTTGACATCTGTCGAAAATCACCGAGCGCAAAGAGCGTAAAACCGGGAGGCCGGAGTTTTTGTAAGTAACGGGGAGACTCGGTCGGGAACAGCAGCGGGCAGGCTCAATGAAAATTTGCATTTCATTTCGCGCGTAAATATTTGCGCCGCGACGCGGGAGATCGGCGCCGCGGGAACTCGGGACAAAAACACCGGGCCGAAATAATATTCCGCTCGGGATCGGATTTTAAAAGCGTGCTCCCGGCCGGTTTATAGGGCCCCGATAATTGCGAGCTGTCCGTCATTCTGCTCGAAGGATTGACATCGTTGAAAACGTCGAAACGCGGGGCTAAACGAGGCCAAAAAAGATCGGCAAAAAGAGAAGGCGGGAGAGCGGGCGCGCTCGAAAGAGAGAGAGAGAGAGAGAGAGAGATGGAGATAGGTGAAAAAGAAAGACATAAATGACGAGGCGGGGGTTTATCCCGAGCGAGAATTTTCATTCCTGAAAAACCGCAGCTATGCAACCACTTGACGTTCCAGGTGGAGCGTTCTGTCCGCTCCCGCTTCGCTTTCATTCCGTTTTTCGCGTCGCATAGTTTTTCCATTGAGTATCGAGTATCAGCGAGCTGGATACTCGCGCCAGCTGATAGAGGCAGAGGTGATGCGCGCGGGGTGGGGGTGCAACGGGGGTTGGGACACGGGGCTCAAAGAGGGAAGAGAACTCGAGAACCGCGAGCCCAGCCGGATAGCGGAGCATCATCTAATTACATTGATCCCCGACGATCGGCGCTGGTGCGTTTGCATTTTGTTAACGAGAATCCCGGTGACGGGGCTCCGGGCATCCCCGATACTAATTAATCCGATACGAGACTCCCGGGGACATTCAGACACTATGCTTTCGCGCGTTTCTCTCGAATGTGATTTTTGATGCGCGAGCCCGCGCGCCGCGCGGCTTCGAATCAGATCTAGAGATTCAGCGAGAATTTTTTTCCTACCGTCTCCTTTTTTTTCCTTTATTTCTATTCGCCGCGTTTCGGACCGCCAACGCGACGTTGCGTACGTGTAATTTTATTCTTTCAACACGCTCGCCGCTACCAGCACGGCGTCACGCGTGGCGACCGCGATCTCGCGTTTTCAGCAAAAAGAGTCCTATCAATTTGACGCACGTTGTTAATTAAAGTCGCAGCACGAGAAATCATAGGCCAAATAATTAAGAGGACGCTTTCCTTTGTCACGTTCTTCCGGGAAGAGTTCAATGTTTTTTCGATAATTGGATTTTGGTAGGAGATATAATGGAAAATCAGTTAAACTTCTAGGAATTGTTATAGCAAGCGTGTTAATTGAAGAGCTCGCCGATCGAAGCGATTAACCGGTTTTTGAGATTTTTGATATTTGACTGGCAACCCACTTGGTCGATGCTTAACTCCTTACATTTAATATAATCGAAGAAAGCGATTTTCCTAATAGAATAGAATAATCGCGTAATCTGCAAACTATATTTTTCGGATGAATTTGTAAAATGCTTTGTACTGGAAGGTACGAATCGATCTGCGGACGTGTGAAAATACAATTTCGATATAGGGACGGTTTCGTTGAACCCGGTATCACGAGTGGCACTTTTCCCTGAATGGAATCACGCGTGTGGAACGGTCACAAAATTTTTGAAGAACGACACGGCGAAAGGGAATAAGTGCATCTCTCGATATTGCAGTCTCGTGACTGTGGGAATTCCAGCTGGCCAACTGCTGTATTCACGTTCTCGCCTTTTAAGTGTAACTTTCATGTATCGAATAAATTGTTTCTTCAAATATCTAGAAATGTTTACAAGTACCCGAGAATTCTTTCTTCGACAATTCTCACATCCTGCAGAGATACGAAACGATATAATATTATTTTCCTGTCTCTTTAAAAGATAATACATTTTTTTGCTATCACACAACAATAATACAACATCTTCTGCCCTCTTATTTAACATCTATGTCGTAGAAAAATGTATCAACTTGTTATGAAAGTGATAACAATTCATCAAGAATTGAACGATAAATTTTGCAAACGATGCAAACATAAACAGTCAATTTTCAACGTTTCATGATTGGTGGTCTCGGTAGGCCCTTCTTCAGACCTTCTGAAACGGTTCTCCATCCCACGTAGCATCCTATAATTTTCTACGAATTTATAATATACCCCTATAGTTATGGTACTAGATAAATTATACATTTTTCTTCGCACGGGGCTATATCTATCGCCTCCTTGGAATTTCTACCGTGCAACGTCCACCTTCTGGACGGATTCGGTGTAATTCGATTTTCCCGTAGACGATCTTGCAATCACCATAAATTTATACTTCAACTTTACGACGAAGTGTATCTTCGTTCACCGTAGACGTTCTTGGACGGTGAAAGTTGACCTCCGGATAACTTTCTACACACGCCACGGATGCGATGTCGAAAGATCGTGATCGAATGCCGAAGCTGAATGTCCTCGAACGACCGTTCCCGAAATCGACGATGCACTTGTGGCTTTATGCTACGATCGACTCTTAACCTCTCGGCTATGCAGCTTAAACTTTGAAAGTTGGTTGCACAAATTTTTCAATATCTTATTCATCGCACTCGAATTCGTTTTCTTTACACCGTCCTTGACTCAAAATATTCTGAAATGTCTGAAGGTTGTTTCAGTTTTCAGAAAAAAGTGTGCGTAAACCATTTCATTTTTATGGACAGTCAAAAAGTTGAACAGCACTGGGCATATTTTAAGCAAAGTGTGTTGGACATAGTGATTGAAATACTTTTATTTACGCATGATATTACTTTAGAATTGATTTTTCTGATTTGCCTATAAGGATATTTGGAAATTTCTGGTTCTTGTAAATATGAATTGGAATTATTAATTGAATCAAGACATTTTGTAGGTAACAGAAATGACGATTTGAAATAATATTTTTTCGGATATATAAGAAATAATTGTTTTAATTTCTGTTTGATTTTATGCATAAAAACGTAATAACGAATGACAGCACATAGTTACAGATACCTAAAATTTATTCAAAATTATTACTATATTTTATTTTTAAATTTATTCTTGAACGGGACATTTTTTTAACAGTACATATTTTATTAAAAGTGAGGGATACTTGTTTATTTCGATCTCTGGTTTATTAAAGATCGTATCGAGTATTTCAAACCTCGGTGTATTCTCTTGATTTTGATTCTTGCATCCACGTATCGATGCATGCATAGCAACAGCAGCGCGTTTCGATGTGTATGGCAGCCTTTAGTCACGCTCGAAATTTCACCGATCCATTGGCAGGAATTTTGTCTCGTGGTTCCGTTGGTTACTCGCGATCGTTCGCAGATCACGAAGAGCGGTCCGTCACGCGAGTCACGCATACAGAAAGACACGAAGAGCTCTGCAGGATTTTCAGATATTTCGACGATTAAGTGAAGCACGAGGTTCCCGAACGTATACGAGGCAATAAAAAATAAATCCATGTTCAAATATTGTTTCGGTGGTGGATATCTGGAGAGGAGCGTGTTTAAATGAGATCCGGTTCCAAACGGAAATCAAATCGAGGAGGAAAACAAAATATGTACCTTTTTTACAGTCAAACCTACACCTAGGATGCTTTTTCCACGCATCGCGTTTATGTACACGGTTTTATTAAAAGCTTCACGTTTAGAGGATTTTTGATAAGTTATGATGTATTAATATGAAATCGAATTCGGTGTACGATTTTATTTACAACAGTATAAAAATTGTTGTAAACTTTTTGATTTCAGAGACGTCTGAAGTGTTGATGGCATGTTCGGCACGTGACGTATTCGAAAGTCATCAACCTTTTGGGATTTCCTCATCCACGTTGATAAACCGTTATTCCCGTCTACAGGCTGCCTTTCAAGGTTGGATCGCATTCTCAATTTTTTAATCTCATAAGTCGTAAGCAACTAATATCGTTCTGAATAAATTAGTAGATGAGACTGTGAATTTAATATACGGGATGTTCCACAAATTCCTACACAAACCTCGCCACTTTAAACCGTGGAAAAAATAAGACCAAAAAGTTTTTTTTTTAGAAGAAATATGAAATCTTTATGCATTTATAAAATACAAAAACAAAAAAAAACATTTACATTCCTACAAACTATCGTTAATGAAATCTTTAATTTATTAGTAACCTCTCGAAGCCAATAATGTCGTAATTCAATTTCAATTTAATTGCTGTTTCGTTAAAGAAACTCATAGAAATAGCATAATCTGAGACCTATGTTTATAGCTCCTGACGTCATAAAATTGACCATGGAATTTGTATTTCAGGAGAGTTTAAGATCTAACGCAGCACAACAAGAAAATTCACATCCCGAAGCTGATCGATCGAGCAAAAAACTCAAAGGAATTCCTGATGCAACGACTTATCTGCTGAAGATTAAACGGGGACGTATCAAAGAGTGCGTTCGAGTAAGAAATTATTGCACAATATTCAACGATAGAGCTTTCAAAGACCTTTTCTACACCCGACAGTGACGATTAAAATCAAAATTCTATTAAAAAGCAATCTTTGGAGAGCGTGTTCTATGCATTTATAACAAAAACGACGAGGCGAAATACAAATTCAGTTCCGTTTTATTTAAATTTATTAAAAGAAAAAACATCCAGTTTTATTTCACCCATCGTAGGCAGACAGGGTCTGTTTTATATTTAGGTGAACATTGATGGAGGGGAGACCCTTATTTTTCCGAATTTAATCATAGTAAATATCCCAGAATTTTTTCAGATTATTTGAAAGCCGAAAACAGTAAAAAAATTGGCTTAGAACATTTTTCTTTTGCACGAAGATCCGCAGATCCACTTCTGGAGCAATGAGGTGTATCCGCGCGAATCTCCCGTCGAAAACATTAATGAGACGCGCTGTGCCGAATGAAAATATAATGCGAATTCGAGTGACTCGATCGAACTGTAGTGGTCCCTGCAACCAACGAATAATTAAATATGATTAATTCGTTAAAATTAACGAGCCGACGGCACCGAACAATAGCACGGCATCCGGTTTTACTTGATCGCGGATTCGGCTAATTGATCGATCGCTTTTCGAGAACTGGAGCACCCTCGGCTCCTCTCGCATTCAACGTTCCCGTATTAATTTCACGCTCTCGAGCCCACTTCTTTTTCCAACGAAGAGCACTCTTCACACATTGGCTATTTAAACCGCGAATCTTCTCGCACTGCTTCAACGTTTCCGCGCGATTATTCCAGCGAAGTGTTTCTCGCCGATAGAAAAAAGCAGGCCGGTACGGGAGATTATACCTCCGCTGGGAGGAATGCTCTTTGATCGGTGTAATTAATTCGGAGGATAGAGGGTCCAGTCGCAGCGCTCTTTTTGTGGGACCGTGACTTTCCGAATCTCCTGATGGGTTCAATAACCTATTACTCAGGAACACCGAGTACTGACGAAGAAAGTTGAACGAACTCCGTCAAAGTGGCCATGTAACATTTTATACGGACTACCTTATGTCGTAAAAGATGACAATATTGCTCCTATGAAAATACAGCAAATATTCATAAAATATATTCATAAAATATTTGAACACTAAATATATACTTGATACTTGAACTGCGATAACTTTCTTACAAAAAATATAGTAGGTACAGCAATTTACCTGGACTCATTTGAAAGCTTGAAGCATTTGAAAGCTTAACCCTTTGCACTCGAGTGGTGACTCTGAATCACCACTAGAACTTGTTGTGGCATTATTTCAAAGAAATTACAAAAAATATTACAAAATATTTTTTATATTACAAAATTTGAATTTAATAGATTACTAAACATTTAAATATTATACGTAGAAATCAGATCAGTTTCGTATGAATAAAATGAAATATTGTAAGACGGAAGAAATTAGTTTTAGATTGAAACTAGCGCCGAGTGCAAAGGGTTAATATTTATCTAAGATACAGTCGGTCACGAAAATATTCGGACACCACTATAATTTTGACTATTATAGTCCGTACTTCAGAAATTTATGCAAGAAGAACAAAAAGAGGTTTCACGTAAGTTACTATGCAGTGTGTAGTGAACAAAAACATAAGAGATATTTATTTACGATAAGTGATTACATAAATAATAAAAGTACGGACTATAATAGTCAAAACTATAGTGGTGTCCGAATATTTTCGTGACCGACTGTATTTCTTCATCATTCGGCAACTGAAACGGTAAGGTTTCTACCAGAAACGGGGGAAATTGAAACCTCTGTCAAAAAATAGAAAAATTTTTCTCACGACTAAAACCGCCGCCGATTCAAAGATCGAAGCTTTCCCTTTACAACGAAAGCTTGAAACTTGATCTATGATTTTTTCTAGCCAATTTAGTGAGCTTTGAATGGAAGGTGTAGGGCCATGTTTGCAAACTCGTTCCTTTAGTATTTTAACGAAGTGCGAACACACTCTGATTGCTGGCTTATTAGCATGTACCTAAACGTGTCCACAAATTATTTGAATATCACAGTTTTTTCTGCGGTAGCATCAATTAAATAGAAATTTTCGCGACAAAGAGCGCGGAGAAAGTCGATGTAAAATGATTGTTCGCCGAGCAACAGGACACTTTTCATCGCATTTACAGTTATTAAAGAGACCGTTATCTGTCCGACGGTTTAAAGTCTGGACAAGCGAAAGCGTCGTTTGATTCCTATCGTGAAGCAATTAGCGCGCGAATTAAAGGGTCTCGCGAGCATAACGCGCGTTTCCACGCGCATCTTTCACGGGAAGCACAACGGGAAGAATTGTTGACACAGGGAAGATCTATTCAGGAAGGCTGTATTGTCTGCCAGGACGTGACCATGTTCCCAACCGTGTTCCGGAACATTCGCACAGGTTTCCGTGAATGCGTCGGAACGATCGAAGCGGCAAAATACGATAGACCTCTCGCGATTCTGACTCCGGCATCAAGAAACCATCTTCATCTTTTTCTTGCCTATTCTTCGGTGTTTTCACAGCGAATATTCCTGTGACGGAATATAGGACTCTCGCGGAATATCAATAATAATGCCGGCACACGTCGCCAATTCCCTTTTTTTTCCTCCGACAAACACGCAGACTATCGTTCCTATGCGACTCCAGCACTATCAAATATACGTCGAACGATCCTGTTATCTTCTTTTACAGATAACTGTGAAGAAACTGTAAAGCGTTGTTGCATTTATGCAGATTTTTTACTTTTTGCTCCTCAATTCATGCTCCCTCCCCTCAACTGGCGACACTGGTGCCCGTAGCTGTGCCCGCGGGCATCGGCGGTCGTAGTGTTCCTTCTCGAGAATTTCTCGAGAAATTTAAATCTAGGAAAATTCTTATGAATCTCATTTATTTTATAACATATAAATTCTTAAATTCTCTTAAATTCTTACTTAAAACTTTAGAAAAACTGAATACTGAATTGAGTAATGAGTTTCTTGTTGTTATTAAAGAAGAAATGTCTAAAAGAAGAGACAAGATTGTTGTATCCCTTATGAAATATCTGCATAATCCAGAATCTCTGCAAAAAGATTCAGAAGATACATTTTTTTATTTGACATCCAAGGCAGATATGTATAAAATGGCAAAACAAATTCTAAGCAGACTTTTTGGAAAACATGACAACGATTCTTGTGAAAATAGTGAAAAAATTTCAGATTCTGATAATGAAGAACTGTCACTAGAAAAACAGTTATAATTAGAAATTGCAGATAGCCTTCAAGAATTTAGTGTCAAGAGTTTAGCGGCAGAAGAGAATAAATTCCGGACTCTAACAAAGGAATTCTAAATTTTTTAGTCCACAGAAAAAAGGACACCCAATCTTCAGCAACTTTTGGATGTTCTGTATACGATAAAGCCAACATCCACACAAAATGAAAGAAATTTTTCTACGGCTACAGATTTTGTTACAAAAAGAAAAAGAAGTAGATTGTCTGATTCTATATTAGACGCATTATGCTTCTTAAGAAGTCATTTTAAAACAGAAGCGTAATGTTTCACTTTATAAAAGTTTGGTAAAAGTTTCCCAATATTTCTTTATTTTATTAAAAATTCTCGGGAATTCTCGAGAATTCTCAAGAAATATAGCATAATTTCTCATTTCTCGAGAAATGAGGGCAGCTTAGCTGTTGGGCAGCTCTGCTATACCGTATGAAAATATTACCAAGAAATTACTGTTCACGTCTAAAGCTTCAGTAATTTAAAAATTGATGCAACCAACGTGTACGCAGATGCAGAAAACCGTGTTTTGGACCGTTTTACTTTGGCAGTCATAAACCAGTTATTGTTAAGTTTATTGTGCTAGGTTTATGAAAACATAAAATCACGTATTAAACTCGAACGGATCGTGATGCATGTGTCTGTCCGGCTGCCGATATCATCCACAAGCACTGTCATGAAAAATGCTATCAAAGCAGAGAGTTTGGATGCCGAGCCAGTTAATTCGGCAAGTCAAAACAATCTTATCGGTGCATAAAAGCGCCAGCGGCCGTGTTCCAACGGGAAATCGTATTTCCGGGATCAGAGAAAACCTTGTATGTTCCTTTTCTCCGATGACCTTTGATAACAAACAGGCGTTGTTGTCCTCGACATTACGTTTTGCGACCTATATTATTTTTCCCGTGGCGACACGGTACACGGGCTTCGCAAACATCCTTTCAACCTGCAGGAATTCATCGGAACCGGACTGACAGAAATGTCCTTTCAGTGGTCGCACTTTTGTCACTGGAAACACAGAGCATTCGCATACCTGGCGCATCTGTGGGGTTCAAAAACATTTACCGTTCGAAGAATCTTTTTGTAGAATAACGTTGGCACATCGTTCAAAATGCATTCTGCAAGCTTTAATTTCCTGTAAAGAGCATTTGGAAATTCCATCGGTAGCATATTGGAAACGCAATTTGAAAATTCTCGATTTTTGGAAGATACTTGGAGAACATCCTCTGATCCCAAACATCTTAGATCACATTCCGATTTCTCGCCAGGCAAAGTTCAATTTTCAAATCGATTTGGCGGACGAGAGAGAAAGCCGTTCACACAGTCGATTCGCTGGTCCTTATCGGCGTCGGCTATCAACGATAGAAGGACACCCGGCGAGCATAAATGATCGCGTTAATGAACAGCGGAATATGAAAAAGTCATCATAGCGGAGATTGTGGGACGCGCAGGAAAATGGCTAAGGACTATATCGATTCGGGGTGATTCTTGAAAGGGAGCGCGAGCTTTGAAATTTGTGCGGTGCCCCGCGGGAATGCGGATCTATTTGGATCGCTAATTTCAGCAGTTAATTTTAGAGAGGCTAACCATAGTAATGGAGTTTGCGGTGTGGACCAAGCTTCTCATTCGTTATCGATAACGTCGATGCCTGAACTCCCCGTACCGGATGTCAGAGGGAATTGGACGTGTACCGAACACGTTTGAAATTCCTACGGAAAGTACGAAGAACCGTTCGGCATTACAAGCTCGAATAACCAGCTACTGGCTGCTAAGCTAATATCCCGCGATTCCAAAGCGTTTCCCGACACGTTTCAATTAATTCCATGGGAAATTTCTGTTAATCATTTTTATTCATACCACGTTCATTTAACTTTGGTCTCTTTCGATCGAACAACTACAAAACCATTTAAACATTTTCACGTCGTTTTTAACTTTACTATTTTTGATATTAAATTTATTTGAATACATAGTAAATAAATTTCTATGTTTCACGGAAATAATAAGACATGTGATGCAATATACATATATATATACAGGGTGGGTCGCCACATTTTGCCATATAGATTTACGTCATTATTATTACGCATGGCAAACAATGTTTCAGATGAAGTTAAATGGTTTTGAGAGGGGCACATTCTGATGGTACATTTTTTTTAGGTGGACGTGTAAAGGACATATGAAGGTCATTCATGTTTTTTTAAATGGAATCATATATTTTTTATTGCATCAGCTGATGCTCCATCATATTCTTTACAAAATAGTATTAATCTATTTGTGTAAAAAAATCATTAGTTTAGGAGATATTTTAATTGTAATGTCTCTTTACAGAAAAGGTTCAATGTGGCGACCATTTGCATCAGAACACTTTCTGAATCGAGAAGTTAATGACTCACTAACATTGCGTAGTGTATCTGATGTTATTTTGTTGCACTCATTGATGATACGATCCCTCGTATTGGCCATTGTAGTCGGAGACTCAGCGTACACTTTATTTTTTAAGTAGCCCCACAAGAAGAAGTCGAGGGGCGTTAGATCTGGTGATCTTGCCGGAAAATGAATGGGGCCACCTCGCCCTATCCAACGATTTGGGAACATTCGATTTAATGTATCCCTTGCTATTCTTGAATAATGAGCAGGGAAACCATCCTGTTGAATCCACATTATTTGTCGTGTGTGCAACGGTAAATCATCTAAAAATGTCCATAGAGTATTTGATAAAAAATGTGTATATTTTGGTCCGGTTAGTGATCCTTCGATAAAGTATGGACCAATAAGTCTAAATTTCATAACAAGTAGGAGAGCAAGAATTATCAACACGGAAAATGTAAATATTTACATTGATAATTCTTGCTCTCCTACTACATTATCACACTGAATTCATAATATTGACCAGAAAGTCGAGATTTCTTAACAAATTAGAATTAAAATATCTTCTAAACTAATGATTTTTTTACACAAATAGATTAATACTTTTTTGTAAAAAATATGAAGGAGCATCAGCTGATGTAATAAAAAATATATGATTCCATTTAAAAAAACATTAATGACCTTCATATGTCCTTTACACGTCCACCTACAAAAAAATGTACCATGAGAATGTGCCACTCTCAAAACCATTCAACTTCATCTGAAACATTGTTTGCTATGCGTAATAATAATGACGTAAATCTAGATGGCAAAATGTGGCGACCCACCCTGTATATATATAAATTAGATATCCAATTATAAGAATACAATAGTACAAATGTATTTTTAAATAAATTGCACACGTTTCTGGTTAATGTAAATTTCGTATCGGGAAACCGCAGCCTTGTGTCCCCGCAGAAGTCGATTTCAATCATTCCAATTGAACATTTTAATCACAATAAAGTCCAGGTTGCTGCGGATCTCAATCTGATCGTGCACCAAGCAGCAGCAGGATCAACTTTTGAATCGTGTCGGTTAATGAAAACAGAATGGTAATTAGTTTGAAAATATGTACGGGATCCAATTAGTTTCAATTCGACGCGATGTAATAACTCAGAGGGTGCTGTAATTTCATGCTCCCATGGCCAAATAATTGGTCGATACTGTCGGTGGAGTAAACATTTTTTCTGCTGCGAGCTGTTCAAGCTGTTGCCACGTTTCGCTGGCACTGTGCTGACTGACAATCACCGAAGCCAGATTCGATCGACACAATGACGAATCGAAAACAACCGTAACAGAGCAGAAGAATATTTTCATTCGAATAACTGAATCTTATGAATCTATTTCTAGATCTAATTGTTCAACCCTTCCTTCCTGTGGTGACTTGAGAATCTTTTAACAATGAAAGAGTAACGATTGAGGACTTCCTAATCAACTTCTCAATGACGGTAACAAAATCTACTAATTCTTTTTGCAATTTAGATTTCATAAATTGTTCAATTTTCCATGTCAGACAACGTACCTTAAGTGTTTGTATTCTTGTAAAAGAGAATTGTAAGAACATTCTTTTAACCATTTATAAAGTCCACTACACATTAAAAAAAAAAAGTTAAGTTTTGTCAGAATATCGCTGTGAAATGAATTTGATTAATGTATTGCCCATTTATGGATTGCCCGTTAACGCTTAGCATGATCGTTCTCGGTGAAGTTTATATCGTACTTCACTGCCGAGCAGCATTAAGATTGTAGTGCTCATTAAGATTCTATTGGCGGGCCGTGAGTTTAATTAATACGATTTTCGGGGGCCAAGCGATGCTCGATCATTGATATCACGCATCCCTCCGCAGATAACGCCAATCGCAATAGCGCGCCGTGTATATCGCAAAATCAATTTCCATGCATATCGAATCACCTGCCTCGAATCGAGACGAGAAGAAGCTGCAAGTATCGTGAAGCGCGACTTCGGCCAATTAAACTATACGTCCTATTAAATATTTGTCACCTTTTCAATTTGTCCCCTTACAAATTCTTGGTTAGTCACGTTAGAAAAGATAATTAAACAGAAACCTAATTAATGGTTCCTTTCATTCGGATACCGTGGAATTCGCTGTTACGAAATTTTTATTCAACTCGAATGTAAATGAAAGGACGTCCGTTCAACTCGGTTCCAGCTCCTGAATATTTTCACTATGCAAGTATGTCACGCGAATTTTGCTTAAATAAACGATGACGTAAAAGGCTTGCCCGACGGCACCGTGAAAGTTTTCCAGAAATCGTTACTCCAGATATTCAGCAGCGAACGGAACGCCCGGCGCTGGGTAACCACGCAAAAGAACTATCATTTGCGAATCCGTACTAGAATCATCGCCGGCCCTCCAAAGTATTCTGACTCTTAAGAGCCACTTACTTGTTAGTTTTCTACTTTTATTTCTAACTTTTATTTCAGATACTCGGTACAGATATTCGGAACTTTGAACCACCATTTTGCTGTTCGCACCTTTTTATCGTATACCACAAGTTAATACCTAGACAAGTTCCAGTTACCGATTCTTTTCTTACTTTCGGGAATAGCTTTTTGGGTCCCTATTTTAACACGTTCGCTATTGTCTGAAAGAAAGTCGTGGACTCCCTGAATATCGTATTATGTTCTACAATTTCAACCTGGTAAGTAATTTTGAAATTTTGAAGAGAAATAAAATTGAGACAACAGAAATGTTACCACAGTCAACGTAAATACAATATATTCCAAGATGAGCACGATTAACTGGAAGAACTGCTCATTGAATTAAAAAGAAAAAGACTAAAAACTTCAACGACGAATTAACTCGTCACCGTCAGTTAAAAGGTGAACCAAGAGCGCGTGTAAAATAAGTTTGTCTAGTTTCGCGTGAAGTACAAGATCGCGAACAGTGTAACGACGGCAGCGAACGTGTTAAACAATTATTTCCTGACCTGTTTCATGCCCTGTTGGCCACTGTATGCACCGCGCGCATCGGGATCGATAGATTATGGTGGAAGAAAGACAGAGCTTGCGGTTGTCTTCCCGATGTTTCGATGGTTTCGGTAGCTCGAACTCCCGGAAGATCCGTGCAGCTGCTAATTAGTCGCGAAGTCGTTCGCTTTCCACGATCGTGAATTATGCAGGCTCGTAATATGTAATGCGGTGGAACCTTTCGGCGAACAATCCCCCCGGGAATACCGCAGCCGACGGTGTTTCCCTTAACCCAGAACTCGTCCGCGGACGAGGCTACCAGTTTAGTTATCTCCGGCATTCAAACTGGCTGAAGCTCGCGTTACGTGCACCCGTGCTTTCGAGCTTTCCTGTCGAAACTACGCGCGTTTAACCGAGTACCAGTGCCCGATGGAAACGAGCCGCTATTAAGCTCGGCCCATTTGCCGCTTAAACGTTCGTGAGATCCGGGTTCCGCGACCATTCTCGCGTACATCCACGTTTCACTTTCGAATACAAGTAATATCGATCCCCCTCGATATTAGAAAGTTAACTGTTACCGATGGACATTCCACTTACTTTTCGTATCGGTTTTACTTCGGCCGTATTCGGCCCTCGATGCACCCGATGCACACCGTGCACCACCGCCAACCCTCCGATAACGATCGGGATCCGCCAACTTGCACGGGAACGTCGCGAATCGATTTTTCGAATTTTCAAACGTGATTAGCAGATCGCGCGCCTTTCCGCGGAATGCAAATTGTTTTTACAGATTGCGACCTATAGGTGGCGAATTGAAACTCGTGTGGCTCTCTAATCATGTCTGCGAGTTTAACACTAGAATCGAGTAATAAATCTATTCAGACCTCATAACATTTTTATTCCGATGAAAACATTTTTGTAGTTTCAGTAATTGTAACCAGTTCTTTGACCAGCAACTTGCTACACAGCTTTCAATAACATAAGGAAAAATGTTCTAAAAATAGTTAAAAATAGCAAGCGGCAATTCAGAAGTTTTACTATACAATTTTATATACAATTTCACATATAGGCACAGAAATTATTTTGTGGTAGCTAGAAGAAAGAAAAATATTTTATTCTTGTAAAACTATACGAAAATAAGAATTTTATATCTATAAATGTATTTGTAGATTGTTATATTTACAATAAATGATCGCGATTCTCTCGGAAATGTTACTTCCAAGTCGAAGGCACAGTGTCCGCAACCGGTACACGCCATAAACGAGGAAATTGATATTTGGACGAGAACCGGTTCTGGTAAAAATTTAGGTCATTCGAACAGAGGTCGCAGTCATGGCATCTGCCCACAAACCATGTATCTTCTTTCACAAAAGATCCTCTGTCCAGTAACACTTAACTGCTAAAACAAGCTTGACTGGTATGTGACTAAATTATTTACTATCTCAATCATTACCTAATTACATTATACATTAAAAAATGAATGTGATAGGCCGTTAACCAATTAATTTTCGTCCATAAAAACTAAAAGCTGTGTTAAAATGGCAGAACATCTTAATGAGCAGATCGAATGCAAAACAGTAAAAACATTTAAAGAATTTTCAGATACTGTTGTATTATTTTCTGATTAAAATTATTTTTAAAAATAAGAAAAATGTCTTCATGTACGTCCTGTATCTTGCACTTCATGAAGACGATTTTTATTTCGCACAAAAATCCGTAGTCTAAAAGAATAAATCGATGCCAAGGATGATTTTTTCAAGAACAGTACAAATTCTATGGAACCAACACGAGAGAAGAGGGAGAAGAATAAACAAATAAAAAACCCTTGCTACGTAATGTCAGTAATAAATTATTTCTATGAAGTTCTACATACGGTTTATATGAAATTACGCAATTATCTATTTATGGTTTATTATTGTGAAATGTATGGAATTTCAAAGCTATCATAAAGCAAGTTAAAATTCATGTAAAATTGAGCGAAGTTTCATTTGAAATAGGTGTCGTTTAACGTGCGCATTCACGCAGCTACGACAAAGTTATACGGCTCTTGGTTCCACTCGATGGCATTATCCTGCATGCGTGGCCCCGATAGATTTTTCAAATTTCACGGGTTCCGCTGGTTTCTCCGCGATAAACAGAACAAATCGGTCTATTTGCGTTTCCGTTACTATCGATATCCGCGGGACAACACCGGCACCGTAGTAAATCGAACGGTATGCGGCAGGTATACGTACGTATAGCAACTGCGACGTGACGCGAATACGAAAATTTCGTCGGGCCGAGAGAGTTCGCCTCGCGATACGACCGTAACTGCCTGCGTAGATTCAAGGAGCGACGAGCAAATGGCCTGTGAACCGTTATTATTTGTCTAATGCCGCTTTTAGCTCCTCTAACATCCAAATAAATGATAACAGTTGCCTTCTACAATCTGTTTACTCGCTTATTTACGACGCGGATGCTTCTTGTAAAATCTCTTGGGAATCCTTGTCATGCGAACGATCCAAATGATTAGACCATTAGTGTCGCAATATTTGCATACACGCCATCATGTAAAACTTCTGTAAAATTCTTTCCTAAAATTCAAAGGAAACGGCAATTTAAAGCGGGAGATAGATTGAAATAATTCAAGAGCTTCGTTGTATTAGTCCTAGCTTATCAAAATTATCGTTGCAATCGATGCAAACAATTTTAATTTCTCAGATAAAGTGTTAATGTGATTTTGTAGATAAATAGAAAATATCCGACATGGATAGATTAAATTCAGTTTTTGTAGATTAGAGAATACGAAGCGGGGACGTGCGTCTTCCAGCAGTATGGCGGACCCGTTGCAGATTGGCAATTAATTCGCGACGATTCCGTTTCGCGGGTAGGTAACGCCGAAATTTTCCAGTTAGTCGGACACCGTTCGTTTCGGATTAAATGAACCAGTCCCATGTTTGTTTCTCGATCGTTCGTTCAATTCGCACCGGGCGCCGCGACGCGCCGCGCCGGTATGCGTCGCTGTATTATCCCCAAGCGGAGTTATGTAGATCCGGGGCTTATCGCTCCAGGATTTCCATTCTGTCTCATTATTAATTTCCATGCGTTAAGCAGCCGGGCCTGGGATTAGTTGGGAGCGTCGTTACACGAGCCGACGGAACCGACACGTTTCTACGGGGCTGCATTGATTTCTAGATACGATTATTCTTCCGGCGAAATTAGGCCGAACAATAACCCTGTCCGACGATTTTGAACTTTTTTTTTTGGTAATTGTTTACTTTGGTTGGCTGGCAGCTCCGATAACCTGGATCTTGACACGCCAATGGACTGCGGATCGTTGCAGGAAACAAAAGTTAGAAATAACTTGATTTTTTCATCATTTTAATAGATTGCAAGAAAGATAAAATCCGGAGTCTACCAACGACACTCTCACGAATAAGAGGTTTCAGCCGTTGTACGTTACTCCTTAAAAAATTAGTAATTATTATTAGTATTCCTGAAGAACCTGAATATTACATGAAAGAATATTTACTGCTCCACATATGGTGATTACTGTTACATTAATATTTGAAAACATACTACTATCTTCATTAATTGTTGAACGAATGGGCCGCAAAAGCAACGTCTGAAACCAATTTCCATACTAATACGCTTGCAGCCGAATTATTATAATGTTGAAAGTCGCGATTTGATGCAGCAATAAGATTGCATACTGTTATGTAAATTGCACTTCCATATAATGGCTCACGAAAGTAGAAACTGCTCAGAAACTCTTCTGCTTTCTCTATTTAGTATTTCTCTTGTGTTCGGAAACAAACAAAAATCTGATAATAAAATCTAACCATTCCTGAATAGGATTGTACAAATATTGCATTCGCTGCGTTGTTGCTATCAAAGCAGCCATTGTAATTCAAAGAAAGAATGAATGAGTTTATCGTTAAACAAGCTTTTCGACGACCAGAAATTTCCCATGAACCCAACGTTACCAGCAAAGATTCACTTTCGAGCCCCGAAGCAAAACGAGCATTTTCTCTCCGAAAGAAAGGGGGCGTGACGAATATTTTCGCGGGCGACCATAACTCCGGTCCGCGGAGAGGGAACTTATTACCGGGGAAATGTTCTATCCGTGAAAATAAAAGTTTCGCGGAAGTTCGCGGACACGACTTCGGGTCGCATCGTTGCGCTGCGTCGTCGGTAACTTCGTTAGCAACGAGCGGACGAAATGCCGGGGCCATGTACCCGCGAAAAGAAACGCGCAAGTTTCGCAGGCTGGTAGATGTTTTTCGCTTTGGCGCCGCCGCCGCACGGTGGTCCAGAATGTCGTTTTACCAATTCGACGGTTTTTCTGCACAGAAATGGAAAATATGAAATCGATTTTCAGGTCTTCCTGTGGACTATAAATGATCACAACTGTATAAATCTAGTTGAGATATTTCGGAAGTTGGCGCGACGTCATACAGTGGGCCAATAGCTCCAAAACGTGGCCAAAATAGGAAGGAGTACTTCAATTTAGTTCAAAATTGATACTCATAGGTTCTCGGGTCGCTGATTATAAATCTGATGTCAAAATTACAAAAAACAAAATGGCGGATTCAATGTGGCGGATGCGTAACCAAAAAAACTATTGGACTTTCTTCAAAATTAGTATTCCCATAATTTTCAGGCCAGGGAATATGAATCTGATGTCAAAATTACAAAAAACAAAATGGCGGATTCAATGTGGCGGATGCGTAACCAAAAAAACTATTGGACTTTCTTCAAAATTAGTATTCCCATATTTTTCGGGCCAGGGAATATGAATCTGATGTCAAAATTACAAAAAACAAAATGGCGGATTCAATGTGGCGGATGCGTAACCAAAAAAACTATTGGACTTTCTTCAAAATTAGTATTCCCATATTTTTCGGGCCAGGGAATATGAATCTGATGTCAAAATTACAAAAAACAAAATGGCGGATTCAATATTGCAGATGTGTAACCAAAAAAACTATTTGACTTTCTTGAAAATTAGTATTCCCATATTTTTCGGGCCAGGGAATATGAATCTGATGTCAAAATTACAAAAAACAAAAATAAAATTTGTTTTTAAAGAATAAAAAAATTATTGTTAAAAAAAATGGTTGTATCAGAAAATTCTGCAACTGGAACCATACAATGCTTATTTAACAAATTTTATTATGACTTCTAAATTTCTCGAGAAAACATGCTTGTAACTAGTACCATGACTACCTCTGCGTCACAAAAATGGATCAAATTACGAAAGGGGCAGTTTTGGGCAGCTACTTTTTCAAAATAATGTTAAATAATAGTATCTACTACAAGACTCGACAAGAATCTCCGTAGAATATTGTGGAATATACAACTATTACTATACATTTGTACAATCTGTGCACTAAGTTTTATCGTTCACTTCATACATTCCAAACATTAATTAATATAAATCCAATGCTATTATTTATTTATATACTTCCGGGAACAGCATCCACCGTACACGCACAAAAAAAAATTAAATTTCCGTAAAATTGTAAGCTTGACACCTTTTTTTTAACAACGTAGTTCACAGCACGAAAACTGCGAGACGACTGGATATTTGTACTCCCACCATTTAGCAGGTATAGGTAGTAAGACCTTTTTACCTTCGGCTTCTTATACAGGGTGATCCACGCAATTGTTTTAAGTCATAACTCCGTTATTATTGCATTTACGAAGAAATGATAAAGGAGAAAGATAAATGGTTCGAAGAGCACTACAAAAAAATTATTAGATCTCGAGATATTTTCAAAAAATGTCTTTATTAAAGGAGATACTCACACACTTCATGACTATGTTGTAAACGTAAACGCCCTTTCGACATTGTTATCATAACAGAAACCGATTTGTACGAGTAAGCATTTCATCATTCAGTAGCGATTCACGTATCGTAACTCGAGTACGAAAACTAAGATTTTGAAAAAGTGTAGCTGTATTTCACTAAATACAAGAAAATGTATTTTACTAACACGTAAGACGTGTCGTAACGTTTCTTACGTTATCAGAAATGTTTAGAATGTAATGGAGAAGCGTTTGAGCATCTTCTTCAATAAAGACATTTTTTGAAAATATCTCGAGATCTAATAATTTTTTTGCCATGGTACCCTAATCATTTTTTACGTAGAATGAACGGAAGAATCGATATGTGCAAAAAAAAATATGCATTTCTATTGAAAGAAATGACGCAATTGTTAATTGCACATACACTGCTGCATCTAAAAAAAATTTAAAGGCCTGCATATGTGGTGCTCTTCGAACCATTTATCTTTCTCCTTTATCATTTTTTCGTAAATGCAATAATAACGGAGTTATGACTTAAAACAATTGCGTGGATCACCCTGTATAGTCATTACCTGAGTATCCAATACGGCAAGAGCCATACCCCTAACGTAAAATTCATTTTTTGCATTTTGGCCACGTTATGGCGCTTCTGGCCCACTGTGCGTCATTTCAAACCTTGCACACCTTGCAAAGTGTATTTGACCTTTACCGGTTACATATGTAAACAGACTGTGGATTTTTCTGGAATATTTTCTAAAATATTTGCGTCTTCGTTGTAAAAAAATACTGGACAACTAATCGGAACATCTAATATGTATATTCTTTCACTGCATATTGATTCTGAGCTGCTAAATTCTGGTATTGGAGCGCTACGCGGCGGCGAAATTGAGTGGGTCGCACGCACGAGAATCGAGAAACTTTCCGCGTGCTCGTAGAAGAGCAAAAATGTAGGAGAGCTCGATTCGTGGCCAGGGTTTTCGGTTCTCGATTCGATGCGATCGACCTCGATATTCTCTCCCGGAGGATTGCGTCCGTGGGGAACGCAGTCGGCGCACACCGGCGCCGGTGCTCTTGTTCCGTGGACTTTTAAAGTTTCAAAAGGCCGGATCTCCCACAAATCACATAATTTGTATGCATGAAGTCGGAATGTAGACGCGTTACGATAGCGCGCGGCCGAAGTCGGAGCTCGGCCGAGATTCCTGCGAGCCAGCCCGCAAATTCAGCCCGAGCCTTCGTCCCTGTGCCGTTGCGACGCGCATGAAACGAATGTGCGCGCAGACATTCGGTATTATTCCGTGAGCTATCGGCCCTGTGACACCGCGATCGAGCACCTGAGGCTCGCATCCGCACCTCCGGATCGTTACCCGCGATCTTATTACATGCCGCTCTAATTAGAACTCGAATCAGTTCCGATGGAACAGCCTCTGGAAAATCACAGTTTCAAAAATGAACCGATGGAACCACTTTTATAGAGAGAGCATCATCAATCACGTGTTTATTAAAACGGGATCAAAAAAGACTTAACAAACCATTAATATTTTAATTCCATTACATTTAATTTACTAGTCACGGTATTTTATTTCCGACTCAATTTGACACCAAAATATCACTTGCTTATTATTTCTCCCACGCGATGATTAAATACAAGGAGGTTCTAATTATCACAGCCGCGAAGAAAATCGCACGGCAAGGAGTTAACGAGATCTCTATTACAATTTATAATCTCCTAGAGTTTCGAGAAAATCCAGTTTGTTAATTTTCATTAGCTTTTTGTTGGCTCTGGTTATCTAGGTTTTGTAACGATACAATCTGATAAAATATGCTTCACCGATAGTCCTGTGCCACAGTTTTCGCATTTTTCAGCTGGTCCTGTTGGCAATATTTGCGCGTCAATTCTGCAGCAACGTAGGCATTAATCAGGTTATACAAATTTAGACTTCCATGTTTCCCCGGGAAACAGGCATAAATGTTTGCTCTTGGACACCTTTCAGATATTGGAGAACCGATTTGGTTATTGTATGAATATTATATAAACATAAAACCGATATTGGGCCGTGCTCCGATTTACGAGCACATCGATCCGTCCCGCAATTTAGGAACCGAAAGATGCGTATAATACCGACACGACAATCCGCGTGGCCGCGTTTCTTCTCCTTAAACCGCGAAGGAGGTCGCGCGTGTTTCAACATAAGTGACGTGTATACGCTCCGGGAAATGTTCTTCGTGTGTTCGGTAAACACCGTCGGAGATTTTAGATTGATCGGAAGATAGATAGCCGGCTGGGTCCAGAGGTAAATTGATGCATAGATGGATAGATAAATGTGTAGATGTATCAGAAAGATCGATTGACCGATAAGCACACCGTGCGAACTCGTAGACGGATTTATCGTTTTGGGAGTGTACCTCTGTAGCATGTATAATGGCTACAATTATAGCGCATAATAGCGTCATATGCTGCGGAATCAATTTGCTCATTCAACCAGTCATTCGAACAAATTGTGAATGGGATTTGACGGCCGTTTGAAGTCTTTTGTTCTGCGGTTACGGAAGATAACGCATTTTCCATATGTTCTGCGTGACAATGTTTGCTTATTATTAATGAATAATGATGTCCAGATGTGAACAGCGTAATATTATAAATGTAATAGTGCGTCCGCACATTCTTTTCGACTAGTGAAAGGCAATATGTCCAACTTTTGTCAAAATTGAGATATGCGATCGTTCACTGGTGTTCAGATGACACCTAGAGGTTGATAAAACGTGAAATTTCTGTGTCATGCGTTTTAGAAAAGTTACGGCATGGCGATTCGTGTATTTTGTCAAAAAATCGTGATTTTTTACGGACGAACAAACTTTAAAATTGCTGTACTGTGAAATTGGAAAAGCTACGCTCGCTACGGTTTGTCATTTGACCAGAAAAATAGTCGTGATAATAGTGTTTATAATGAAACGAAGAATATATCGATGTTACTAAATTGTGTTAACAAATAGACAAAATTACGCTTATAATCTATGCTGTCTAGTGTTGTATGTGTGTTCTTGGAGTCTCTATACACTCAACAGACTGTTGCGTACATGTGAGCAGACAAAATGGCTACACAATTCAGCTAAGCCACTTTAAA
Organism: Halictus rubicundus; assembly: GCF_050948215.1. Classification (NCBI taxonomy): domain Eukaryota; kingdom Metazoa; phylum Arthropoda; class Insecta; order Hymenoptera; family Halictidae; genus Halictus; species Halictus rubicundus. The sequence continues at coordinate 3,329,355 of NC_135155.1, forward strand.
GCCGCGATTCTGCAGGCTATAGATCGTTTTCTCATCGAAAAATAATATCTCTATTGTACGAAGGATTATTTGGAAGAACAGAATATTCTCCCAATGTTTTCGCGATGCTTTTGTCTTACTAATCATAAATAAAAATGTATACGAGCATTTTCATTTACGCACTTCTATAGCTTCATCGTTCTTTAAAAGAATACAATTTTGTCTGTTAATCGGTGGTCACATGATAAAAGCAAAATTTGCTTTCTAACGAGTTTTACGGCGAATAATACATATTCGTCGGAACAAGCAGTCGATTAAAAGTTTCTAATGTAACATTACAAGCAATTAAACGCAAAAACTTTCACATTTCTGTGTGTTACGATTAACGAAATGATAAAGTTGCTGCCGTGGGAAACGATCGGATAAATTTCCACCGTAATAACAATCATGTAATTTTTACACAGCCAAAAATTTCACCGTCACTTTTAGAGCTCGGCGAGTTTAGTGCCGAGACTTCCGTGATGAGAATTTATCCCTTGTTTTCGTTGTTAATGTCGCCACGTGTTTTGAATTATTTCCGATTAAGAAGCGAAGGAAGAAGTTCCAATTTATCTGTACCAACGAATATGTATTGCACGAATTTTTCTCACGGTCGGTGGCTGGCTCGTCGAATAAATTACAGGTTCACGCTTCTGGAAGGCACGTTCCTTGGTGCTTCCCCTCTGTTTAGCCATGGACCGTGTTATTGCGTGCATTTACGCCTCGCTATATCCATTTAAAGCGTTCCATTGACCCGCGGAACGGGAGGAAAAAAAAAGAAAAAAGGAAGAAAAGAGAACAAAACGCGGGTTTCCCATTTTCTGGCCGGGTTATTGTGTTCAATGAACGCCGGCCGTGAATTAATTCGCCCGACGAAAAAGAAAACGACAAAGTTACGAGCATTGTAATTGGATGGGCTCGCCGAGTTTATCTGGGCGTGCGCCATTGTACGTGTCAAAAGTTTCTAGGCTGTACACTGGAAAAAAAAATAGTGATAGGAGAGAGAAAGACAGAGGAGAGGGGGGGGGGGGGGGTAGTAGAACATCGACGGTGAATGAGCACGCCGATAATCGAAATTTTCTGCAATAAACGTTTCAATTGAACCCGGAATAAAGTGAAATTAGTGCGTTCCACTGTGAAATTTTAAATTGATTCGAGCGCTGGCAGCAAATAAATTTTAGCATTGAGGTTTGATTGGTAATTCGAAATTTTTACAGATACATGCTCCCCACACAGGAAACCGTTTATCGCTTTTATTTAGTGTGATGAATACTGCGCGAAATTTGCCCGTTTCCAGTAATGCATTTTTTTTATTTTTTGGTTTTATGTCGGATTATTAGCGACATCGTAATGTAAGCAAAGATAGGTTGTTAGCTGAATTTTGTGATATTTAGAACACTGTAACAAATATTAAGTTGGTGCAAAAATACTTTGGTAGCGTTGGCCGAATCCATTTTCATCTCAATTTTTATATGTCTCATTAAGGTTCACAGAAAAACTAATGTGTTTAGTAGAAGTACCTGTAAAAATTTCTAAATAAAACTATGAATGATCCTAAGCATGCAGAGGTTATATTATTGACAAACAGGTCCATTATCTGAACGTTAACTTTTGTCGTTTATTTTAAGATGAATTGCTGTCGGAAAAATTTGATCACGAATTATACCACCGCAAATCACTGTTCGCTCTATCGATTTGTGCAAATGGTGTTCGCCGTGGCTGGATTCGGCCAACACGGACTGCTGTGGCTAGATTGGAGCCCTATGAGGCTGAACGGATGTCTGTGGACATACTGAAATCTATTCGGGTCTTCTAGACAGTGTTGCCAGATCAGGGGAATTCACTCGAATCGAGGGGGGAAGTTACCCCTCCCCCTCTGCCAGTATCGGATTAGTCACGTGACATTGTTGACACGTGTACGACAGAGACGAAACGCGTCACGTGACCGGGCCGTGCCAGAAGCGTGGGGGAATAGCGTCGTAGAAGGGGAAGGGAAGAGTGGGAGACAGGTTTCAATCTGGAGACTCTGCTTCTAGAGTCGGGAGAACTCGGGCCGACTCGGGCCGATTCGTGATGACACGGGCAAGCCGCTTGTTCGTGACCGGATTCGTCCAACACAGGTTGTTGTGGCTAAATTTGGGTCCTGTGAGGTCGGGGCGATGCCTGTGAACAGATCGGGACTTATTTGGACCCGAGAACGCCAAGTTCAGGTCGACTCGGACCGAATTGATCAAGCTGGTTGCTCGCTGCCACGGAAGTAGTATCATTATAACATGATCCTAAACAGACGTCAAAAATACAGTATACAAGTATAGCTACATAACTGTCCAATAACACCACTATCGTCGCAACACCCGGTGTAAACAGTTTATTCATTTCTCGCCGTGATTCGTACAAGGTGATTAAGATGACGACAAAGCCTGCTGTTGATTAATAAAACACGAGACGACGAATGAGCGGTGTTAGCGTAGCAAGCGATTTCCAATTTGGCAATTCAGGTGGCTCGCCGGCTCCCTGTTTACTAGCCGTGTTATCTCGCCGCATCCCTACTCGGAATTTCACAAAGGGCGGTTTCGGTTCTAAGGGCGATTACGAAATGTTGATGAAAGGTGGTGCTCCGTAGACGTCCCCGAGAGCGTTCCAAGGCGCACGATGGCGGATGGCGTTACTAAAATCGAAATCCGTCGCCGAGGGGTTGGGAACGCGCAAACTAAAAGTGTGCGAGGACCCGAAAATTTCGGGTACCAGAGAGTAGGGAATGGGACGAGAAATTTGTCGGGTTCTCGAACAACTTTCATGTTCGCACCGATCTTTACTTTAGGACGGTGCTAGGCACGGTAGGGGCCCCTCAAACGCTTGCTTCCCCCACCAATCCTTCTTTCGTACAGCGCGCACCTTCGTCGCGTTCGCTGATGTCTCGTGTCTTCGTTGCCCCACTATATACATCTTCGTAGCTACTCGCGACACGCGAAGCGCGTCTTTTCTCGAAGGCAACGACGCGTACTGGAAGGGGAAAGTGGGCGCTACGGTGGGGACTCTACGATAACTGTGCAACGAATGAAGGCAATATTTGGATTCCGATTTCTCTGCAGATATGAACGGTAAAACCTCCGCACCTGGATTTTTAAATAGATGCGTTAACGTAGAACTTAGCAATCGAAGCGAAAAGTTCATTTTTGAGGTTTTGGCCAGATTTTAACGTATCGCGGTGCTCCAATCCGCTTGGCTGCCGCTGTGACACGGCTCGCGAGCGAAGAAAGTGGGACGAAGATCAACGGAAGAGAGGAGAGGAGGGGAAACGAGTGTGGTGACGCAGGGGAACCAGGCGAGAAACGAACGGAAAAAGCATGGAAGGGAAACGGAGCGACTGGAGGACCTGGAGGAGAACGACAGCGCCGGGACGATGTCTGCTGTGTACTCTGTGTAGGTACAGTACACGCGAGAGGCGAATACGAGTGGAATGTCGCAAAAAGAAAAGCAACAACGCGGGACCGAGTAATACGGAGGAGCAGAGGTATCGCGTGCTGACAAAGCGAGGACCGAGAGAAACTTGGGAAACAAGGAATTACGCCCGAAAGACGGGAAATTCGAGGGGGTCGCGCAAAAAGGGAAGATTCTTGCAAGACAATAACCAAATGAATAAGTTGGACGGGAAAGAGAAACGAGCGAAGGCTTAGAAAAACAGATGGACGAGGAAAGGGAAATTAATTACGTCGCCGGAACCAGCGACGAAAGTATTGTCGACAGCCTGGACGAGCAACTCCGTTTGTTCCCGTTCGACGTCCTATGGCCCTCTATGAATTACTCTGCGACCATTACCGAGTTTTGTTGATTGTAACTTCCTGGACACACGAGGCGTCTTTTATAAATAATATCCTCTTCGAACGAAAGAAAAAAAGTGGGTGGTAACGAAACTGAATTAGAAACGAATGAAACCAGCGTACATTGCGTGCTAAAAATT